>NC_057813.1:403970549-404240307 GCF_018294505.1 Triticum aestivum | reverse complement strand
AGCCACCACCCCGCAGCCACCCGAGCCCCGCCGGAGCTGCCGCCCCGCCGGACGAGTCGCCGGAGGTACCCGACCCCGCCGCCGGTTTTTTTTAGAAAACTCTTTGGTTTTTTTAAAAAAAAACCTAGATCATTTTTTTATATAGATCGGTTTATTTCGTCGGTTTATTTACTTAGCGAACGTCCGTTCGTCCGTTCGTTTTAACGAATGCGTTCTCTGTTTAGTTTCTGCTAACGAACGTCCGTCCGTTTAGCAGTTAGTCGCTTTTCTTTTCATCGGTTTTATTCCGCAATTATTCTGATCACGGTTTTTGATCTGTTTTCCAAACCTGATTATCTTTTTGCTCGTTTATCGGAATCAGGCGATTCAAGCACCTAGAGTTTCGTCTCGAAACCCTCTTTCCGAATAATCAACTCAAACAAGATTTTTCTTCTGTAAAATTTGGTTTAGATCCAGATTAGTAAAACAACGTTGTTTCTTTTACCGTTTGAGTTTCGTTGCTTCGTTTGATTGGATTCTTCTTGCAAAACCGGAGTTCTTAAGTTGAACTCTCCGGTCAGACTCTTTTATCTGGAGTTCTACTTGTGCATCTTTGATTGTTGCTTATGTATGTTATTGTTTGCTTGTGCTAGAATTTCCGGAGTGCGAAGCGTGTTACTACGAGTCTCTAGGATACCCAGATCGTCAGCAAGGCAAGTAACACATTGATCATACTCTTTTCATACCCAGTTTTTATGCATTAGTTTCAACCCTCAAACATTGCATGACTAGGATGTCTTTAACTTGTGGGTTGGGAAGTAGTTGCTGAGGTAGAACCTATTGCCCTGTTTATTATCAAACCCTTGGGAGTTACTTCTACGTTATGCTTATATTGCCATGCGATGCTCGTAGACGTGGATTGGGTTTGAGTGATATCCAGGACAGATGTGAGATTGTTAATTAATGGTTTACTTAAGGTGGCAACTTTAATACACATCTGGGTGGATTGAGGCACCTGGGGTTACCAGTGATTGCCTGTTCTATTTTTGTAAATCCCGGGGTTACCGTGTGATTCTCCTATGGACCGCCACCCAGGCTCAAAGGGAACTGAGTCTATTCATGCTAGAAACTTCCGTGTGCAGCCGCAAGCTATTATGGGCTCTAGCATAGTTTGAGTAAGATGCATGAAGCTCTTGAAGAGGTGGATCAACAGGTAGTGGGTTTGTAGGTTTGGTATGGTCTGCCCCGAGTAGAGAGTTAATGCTTCTGAAAGACTGTGTCTCGGTCATCCGTCTCTCAAACACCATGCAGTGCGAGAATCAACGGAGGCGATCGAGTCTTGCGGGGAAAAGTGCGCAAACCTCTGCAGAGTGTACAATCTAATCATGGTTAGCCGTGTCCCCGGTTATGGACAATTCTGAGTATCTAGTACTTGAGTATTCGCATGTATCTCAACACTCTAAAATCAATTTTGCTTGGGTTGTTAAATTACTTTTAATTGGGATCATTGAGTTGGGGTGTACCTTCTCAAATGATGTTTCAACTACCATGATAGTTAAATTAAAACTGATTCCTTTGTAGTAGGGAAAAATTGGCTTTTCGCAAAAACTGTAACCATAGAGCTTTCCACCAGCCAAATATGCATGTAGTAGTAGCATTATTCTGTTATTGCTCTTCTGTGTTACATTGCCAGCATATTCCATGTGCTGACCCGTTCTCGGGCTGCAACGTATTATGTTGCATACTTTTCAGACGAGGAGTAAGGTTCGTAGGTCGTTGCCATGCAGCTCAGTTATGCCGTTGGAGTTGATGGACTCACTTTATCTTCCAAGCCTTCCGCTGTTATCGCATTAGATGGCCTTAAGCCAAATTATTGTAATAAGATCTCTTTTGAGACATTCGATGTAATAAGTGTGTGATTGCTACTCTGTTATAAATCCTTCGAAGTACTGTGTGGTGTCAGCATTACTGATCCAGGGATGACTCCTGAGCACAGAGACTTGACCATCTGAGGTCGGGTCGCTACAAGATGGTATCAGAGCACACGTTGAGTGTAGGACACGACCACTAAGATAAACCATAGATCACACTCTCTTCTCATTTCTGACTCCTCTTCTCTTTCCACCCTTTAGGATGAAGGAGATGAAGACCAAGCTTGCACAACCAGATGAAGACACACCTTTTGGACGCCACTTGAGGGAAGTCACTAGGTACTTGAATATTGGAATACCAAGTTTCACCGGGACGAACATTGCCACCCTACCGTAAGAAGAGCGCTGGATGATTCAAGTACGAGTTCCAGGAAGGACGTTCTCGCCAAATTCCAAACCTATAGAGTTTTCTTTCGAAGCACCCACCTGGAGCCTTGGCAAGAGTATGGCAGCTCATATTACCATGGGACGCATTGGAGAAATCTACAACAAAGAACTAGAGGATACCACCTATCAAATATGTGGGCGCCGAGATGAACAATGGGAGATGATCAGCACCAGGAAGGATAGATCTGTCGCAGCCTTTATCCAGGAGCAAAACCAGCACATTCGACGTCAGGAGAACCAGATGTGCGCAGACATGAACGAGTTGAAGAAAGCGAAGACCAAGATCATCGAGCTGGAGGAAGAACTTAAGTTCACACGCGATGGATATGAGGAGGAAATCAAGACGCTATTGGAGAAGAATGATGACCTAGTCGAGAAGATCGGAATTTTCATGGGAGGACCAGTTCCGAAAGAAGACCCCATTCACCCGGACAACTACATCATCATCGACGACACAGATTCAGATTCAAGTGATGATGACTATGAAGATGAAGCTGGAGCAGACATCATGGAGTCTTCCACCGATCAAAATTTTTAGATGACCACCATATGATACTAGTATTCCACCATGTAACTAGTAGTAGTGAGCACTTTTGCGATAGTCCTAGACCGCTTTGTATGCCTTGCTTGATTGATTGATTGAATGCTTGTGTTTGCCTCATATACATATGGGTAGTGTTTCCCCTAGATCTTTTTCTATTCTAAATCTCTTCCATCTTAACCCATCAGATGCCTCCGAGGAGAGACCCTGAGTTTGTTTTCCCACCGGAGATCACCCAGTTGATTCAGCAGCAGAATGCCCTGATGCAGTTGTTAGTTCAGAACCAGGGCAATGCCAATAACAACAATGCCAACAACAACAACCCGCCGCCAGTGGATAACCTCGCCCGTTTCTTAAGGTTACAGCCACCGGTGTTCTCCAGTAGCATCGAGCCAATAGTTGCAGATGATTGGCTACATCGTATTGGAAGGGAGTTAACCACCGCTGGATGCACAGATGCTGAGAAGGTGCATTTTGCCGCACACCAACTGGATGGACCTGCAACAGCATGGTGGGAGAATTTCACAGCCACCTATCCTATCGACACTGTCACATGGGCTCAGTTTCAGTAGGCTTTTCGCACTGCCCATGTCTCGACTGGAGCTATGCAGATGAAGAAGCGTGAGTTTCGCAACCTACGCCAGGGGAATCGTACTGTTGGTCAGTACGTGGATGAGTTTAGCAAGTTGTCACGTTATGCCCCTAATGATGTGGCCACAGATGCCACGAAGCAGGAGAAGTTTATGGAAGGGCTGAATGATGAAATGAGTATGCAGTTGATGGTAGCAACCTTCAACAACTACCAGGAGTTGGTAGACAAGGCCCTGATGATTGAAGGGAAGCAGCAGCAGATTGATAATCGTAAGAGGAAGTATGGACAAGGAAAATACAATTCAGGAGCTCACCAGAAGCCCCGTTTGACTCCGAACTCAGGAGGACTTGTTCATAACCATGGAGGACATAATCATGCTGGAGGAGGATCGCATAACCATAATGGTGCGAAGAACGGGAATGGGAATGGAGCCAACAATAATCAGAACCGCTCTAACCCATCCACACCCGCAAAGAGGGACTTAAGCCAAGTCGTTTGCTACAAGTGCGGGAAGACAGGGCACTACGCCAATGACTGCTCTGAAGGAAAGAACGGGAATGGAAACAGGAGCGCGGGGAAGAAGCCCAATCCATTCAACAAAGGTCAAGTGAACCACGTTAACATGGAGGAGGTTGAAGAGCAGCCGGACGCGGTAATAGGTAAGTTTTTGGTTCAGTCATTTACCGCTATTGTTCTTTTTGATACTGGTGCATCTCATTTATACATATCAAGGGGATTTGTGGAAAAGTTTAAGTTGCCAACCCAAACCCTTAGGACACCCCTCTTAGTGAGCTCGCCGGGATCAGAGTACATGGCTAGCAGATGGTGCACCCAGATACCCCTAATCATTGGCACGCATGTATTTCCGTCTGACCTAATTATCTTGGAGTCACAAGGATTGGATGTGATATTAGGTATGGACTGGATGTCAAAGTATGAAGGAAGTATTGACTGTGCTAGTAAGTCGATTTATCTTACCACCCCGGAGGGAACAAGGATTAAGTATGTATCTAGGCATGTGCCTAGGAGGAGCCAAGTAAACACCCTCACGGGAGTTGTACAGGAGGAAGTACCTGTAGTAAAGGATTTTCTAGATGTTTTCCCCGAAGAGTTACCAGGTATGTCACCGGATAGAGACATCGAGTTCTTGATAGAGCTATTGCCAGGAACAGGACCGATATCCAAGAGACCCTATCGGATGCCAGCAAATGATCTGGAGGAAATTAAGAAGCAGATTAAGGAGTTGTTGGAGAAAGGTTACATTCGTAGAAGCTCGTCACCGTGGGGAGCCCCAGTACTTTTGGTGGAGAAGAAGGATAAATCCCTAAGGATGGTTGTTGATTACCGAGCTCTGAATGAAGTAACAATAAAGAACAAGTATCCCTTACCAATGATCAATGATCTGTTTGATCAATTACAAGGAGATAAGGTGTTTTCGAAGATTGATCTACGATCAGGATACCATCAGTTGAAGATCCGAGAGAAGGATATACCCAAGACAATGTTTACCACTCGGTATGGATTATACGAGTATACGGTCATGTCATTTGGACTGACTAACGCCCCTGCCTATTTCATGAGTATGATGAACAAGGTATTCATGGAGTATTTGGACAAGTTTGTTGTGGTATTCATTGATGACATTATGATATACTCGAAGAACGAAGAAGAGCACGTGGAACTCTTGCGTTTGGTTCTCGAGAAACTCAGGGAACATAAGTTATATGCCAAATTCAGCAAGTGCGAATTTTGGTTGAAAGAAGTTGGATTTCTTGGGCATGTTATATCAGGAGAGGGTATAGCAGTAGATCCCAGTAAGGTTCAGTCGGTCACTGAATGGTTGGCACCCACTTCAGTTGGCGAGATCCGCAGTTTTCTCGGACTAGCAGGATATTATCAAAGATTCATTGAGAATTTTTCCAAAATTGCTAAACCAATGACTGAATTGCTGAAGAAGGATACTAAGTTCAAATGGACGGAGGAGTGCGAGACAAGTTTTCAAGAGCTGAAGGAACGATTGACTACAGCCCCAGTGCTAACTTTGCCAGATATACATAAGGAGTTTCAAGTGTATTGTGACGCCTCTCGCTTGGGACTTGGATGTGTGGTTATGCAAGAAGGAAAAGTTGTTTCGTATGCCTCACGACAACTGAAGCCACACGAGTTGAACTATGCCACACATGATTTGGAGTTAGCAGCCGTGGTGCATGCACTAAAAACTTGGAGACATTATCTTATTGGAAACCGTTGTGATGTGTACACGGATCATAAGAGCTTGAAGTACATTTTCACACAGAAGGAGTTGAACCTTAGGCAGAGGAGATGGTTGGAACTTATAAAGGATTACGACATGAAGCTACATTACCATCCAGGAAAAGCCAATATTGTAGCAGATGCCTTGAGCCGGAAGAGTTATGCTAATGTTCTTGTGAGCAATGGAATGCCAAAAGAATTAGCTACAGAGATCATGGAACTACGATTGGAGATTGTTCCAAGAGGTTTTCTTGCAACAATGGAATTTCAGTCAACATTGTTGGACAAGATTCGAGAAGCTCAGAAGGAAGACAAAGAGATTGCTGAGATAAGAGAGAGGATGGGCGAAGGTAAAGCCAAGGGTTTTCGTGAAGATGAGCACGATACCTTATGGTTTGAGGACCGAATTTATGTGCCCAACAATTCGGAGATCAGGAAGTTGATACTTCAGGAGGCCCATGACTCACCATACTCGATTCACCCCGGAAACACCAAGATGTATCTGGACTTGAAGGAACGTTTCTGGTGGACTGGAATGAAGAAGGATATTGCCGAGTATGTAGCCGTATGTGATGTATGTCAGAAGGTGAAGGCAGAACATCAGAAGCCAGCAGGACTGTTACAGCCTATGCCAATACCCGAATGGAAGTGGGATAAACTTGGTATGGACTTTATTACCGGATTACCCAGAACCAAGAGAGGATATGATTCTATATGGGTAGTTGTGGATCGATTGACTAAGGTAGCTCATTTCATCCCGGTGACAACAACATATACCAGTGCAAAGTTGGCCAAGATATATATGACCAGGATCGTATGTTTACATGGAGTTCCGAGGAGCATCGTATCAGATAGAGGGACTCAGTTTACTTCAAAGTTTTGGCATCAGTTACACCAGACTTTGGGAACCCGATTGGAGTTCAGTACAGCTTTTCACCTGCAGACCGATGGACAGACAGAGAGAGTCAATCAGATTCTGGAGGATATGCTAAGAGCCTGCGTGCTAGATTATGGATCTAGTTGGGATGACAATTTGTCATACGCAGAGTTTTCTTATAACAACAGTTACCAGGCCAGTTTGAAGATGGCACCATTCGAAGCTCTGTATGGACGCAGGTGTAGAACACCATTGATGTGGGACGAGGTAGGAGATCGTCAGTTGTTTGGACCAGATTTGATCAAAGAATCAGAGGAGAAAGTCAAACTGATCAGAGACAGACTAAAGATTGCTCAGTCCAGATAGAAGAGTTACACAGACTCAAAACGCATGGAAGTAACTTACGAAGTTGGAGATAGAGCCTATCTACGAGTATCACCCTTGAGGGGAGTAAAACGATTTGGAGTTAAGGGAAAATTAGCCCCGAGATTCGTAGGACCGTATCGTATTTTGGAACGGATGGGAGAAGTTGCCTACAAGCTGGAGTTACCAGAAGGATTGTCGGGAGTTCACGATGTGTTTCACATATCACAGCTGAAGAAGTGCCATGCTGAGATGGCCGATATACCATTGAATGATACAGTACCGTTGGAGGCGATTCGACTAGATAATAACCTGACCTATGAGGAGAAGCCAGTTAAGATTCTTGAGTTTGATAGCCGAGTCACTCGCAACAAGGTGATCAAATTTTGCAAAGTTCAGTGGAGTCATCATTCTGAGGAGGAAGCCACCTCGGAACGAGAGGAAGATATTCGCAAGGACCATCCGCACCTATTTTCTAGCCAACCCGAATCTCGAGGGCAAGATTCATCTTAAGGGGGTAGGTTTTGTAACATCCCAAATTTCCAATTTGGCATGTTATACATAGGTCATACATGCATATGATATTTTATTGCTTTTTCATTTGCAATCCTCGAAATCCTAAGCAACTCAAGGACCTTCGGAGAGAGTTGGGGATTTTTTAATTTTCATATTTGAAATTTTATCAAGTAGTGAAGACGAGGATTTGATTTTAATTATTTTCTCTCTGGAAAATATTTCATTTTAAAATAATAAATGAGGGGAGATAATATGACTTCTCCAAAATAATTGAAATATTGGAGGAAAAATGTTAAAATCATTTTGGGATTTTATTTGAATTTATTTCGAGATTTTATTTGCTCCTAGAAGAAAAATGTTGCATATTTTAAAAATTGCATTTTAGGGGCCAAGAAAAGTTCATCTTGTTCTAAATATTTTATTTAGACCGAGAAAACTTGTTTTGGAATTTTTAGATTTTTATTTATTTTTCTAGGAATTTTTCTTTCGGCGGAATGTTTTTTTTTAAAAAACCCTCGTGCCCGACTGGGCCGAAGGCCCAGCCGAGCAGGCCGGCCCAGCCAGCCGCCGCCGCCTTCCCCCGCGCGCGCCGTGCGCGGCACGGACGCCGAGGGCGGGTTCGAGCCGGACTCCACCCCGGGCGCCCCCTCGCCCAAGCCAGCCCCGCCCCGCCCTCCTATTTAAGCCGCCGCCACATCGCCACCACCACCACCCGCCACCACCCGCCACCCGCCACCGCCGCCGGAGCCTGAGCCGCCCCAAGCCCCGATCCGCCGCCGCCGGAGCCCGAGCCGCCCCGAGCCCCGATCCGCCGCCGCCGGAGCCCCACGTCGCCGCCGCCTCCAGCCACCACCCCGCAGCCACCCGAGCCCCGCCAGAGCCGCTGCCCCGCCGGACGAGTCGCCGGAGGTACCCGACCCCGCCGCCGGTTTTTTTAGAAAACCCTTCGGGTTTTTTTAAAAACCCTAGATTGTTTTTTACATAGACCGGTTTATTTCGTCAGTTTATTTACTTAGCGAACGTCCGTTCGTCCGTTCGTTTTAACGAACGTGTGCTCTGTTTAGTTTCTGCTAACGAACGTCCGTCCGTTTAGCAGTTAGTCGCTTTTCTTTTTATCGGTTTTATTCCGCGATTATTCTGGTCGCGATTTCTGATCTGTTTTTCAAACCTGGTTATCTTTTCGCTCGTCTATCGGAATCAGGCGATTCAAGCGCCTGGAGTTTCGTCTCGAAACCCTCTTTCCGAATAATCAACTCAAACAAGATTTTTCTTCTGTAAAATTTGGCTTAGATCCAGATTAGTAAAACGACGTTGTTTCTTTTACCGTTTGAGTTTCGTTGCTTCGTTTGATTGGATTCTTCTTGCAAAACCGGAGTTCTTAAGTTGAACTCTCCGGTCAGACTCTTTTATCTGGAGTTCTACTTGTGCATCTTTGATTGTTGCTTATGTATGTTATTGTTTGCTTGCGCTAGAATTTCCGGAGTGCGAAGCGTGTTACTACGAGTCTCTAGGATACCCGGATCGTCAGCAAGGCAAGTAACACATTGATCATACTCTTTTCATACCCAGTTTTTATGCATTAGTTTCAACCCTCAAACATTGCATGACTAGGATGTCTTTAACTTGTGGGTTGGGAAGTAGTTGCTGAGGTAGAACCTATTGCCCTATTTATTATCAAACCCTTGGGAGTTACTTCTATGTTATGCTTATATTGCCATGCTATGCTCGTAGACGTGGATTGGGTTTGAGTGATATCCATGACAAATGTGAGATTGTTAATTAATGGTTTACTTAAGGTGGCAACTTTAATACACATCTGGGTGGATTGAGGCACCTGGGGTTACCAGTGATTGCCTGTTTTATTTTTGGAAATCCCGGGGTTATCGTGTGATTCTCCTATGGACCGCCACCCAGGCTCAAAGGGAACTGAGTCTATTCATGCTAGAAACTTCCGTGTGCAGCCGCAAGCTATTATGGGCTCTAGCATAGTTTGAGTAAGTTGCGTGAAGCTCTTGAAGAGGTGGATCAGCAGGTAGTGTGTTTGTAGGTTTGGTATGGTCTGCCCGGAGTAGAGAGTTAATGCTTCTGAAAGACTGTGTCTCGGTCATCCGTCCCTCAAACACCATGCAGTGCGAGAATCAACGGAGGCGATCGAGTCTTGCGGGGAAAAGTGCGCAAACCTCTGCAGAGTGTACAATCTAATCATGGTTAGCCGTGTCCCCGGTTATGGACAATTCTGAGTATCTAGTACTTGAGTATTCGCATGTATCTCAACACTCTAAAATCAATTTTGCTTGGGTTGTTAAATTACTTTTAATTGGGATCATTGAGTTGGGGTGTACCTTCTCAAATGATGTTTCAACTACCATGATAGTTAAATTAAAACTGATTCCTTTGTAGTAGGGAAAAATTGGCTTTTTGCAAAAACTGTAACCATAGAGCTTTCCACCAGCCAAATATACATGTAGTAGTAGCATTATTTTGTTATTGCTCTTCTGTGTTACATTGCCAGCATATTCCATGTGCCGACCCGTTCTCAGGCTGCAACGTATTATGTTGCAGACTTTTCAGACGAGGAGTAAGGTTCGTAGGTCGTTGCCGTGTAGCTCAGTTATGCCGTTGGAGTTGATGGACTCACTTTATCTTCCAAGCCTTCCGCTGTTATCGCATTAGATGGCCTTAAGCCAAATTATTGTAATAAGTTCTCTTTTGAGACATTCGATGTAATAAGTGTGTGATTGCTACTCTGTTATAAATCCTTCGAAGTACTGTGTGGTGTCAGCATTACTGATCCAGGGATGACACCTGAGCATAGAGACTTGACCATCTGAGGTCGGGTCGCTACATGTCATTTGATGAATGGGATCACATCATTAGCAGAATGATTTGATGGACAAGACCCATCCGTTAGCTTGGCATTATGATCGTTATTGTTTCATTGCTACTGCTTTCTTCATGACGTATACATGTTCCTCAGACAATGAGATTAGGCAACTCCCGAACACCGGAGGAACACCTTGTGTGCTATCAAATGTCACAACATAACTGGGTGATTACAAAGATGCTCTACAGGTGTCTCCGAAGGTGTTTGTTGGGTTGGCATAGATGAGGATTAGGATTTGTCACTCTGTGTATCGGAGAGGTATCTCTGGGCCCTCTCGGTAATGCTCATCACTATAAGCCTTGCAAGCAATGTGATTGATGAGTTAGTTGCGGGATGAAGCATTACGGAACGAGTAAAGAGACTTGCTGGTAACAAGATTGAACTAGGTATGATGGTACCGACGATCCAATCTCGGGCAAGTAACATACCGATGACAAAGGGAACAACGTGTGTTGTTATGCGGTTTGACCGATAAAGATCTTCGTAGAATATGTAGGAGCCAATATGAGCATCCAGGTTCCGCTATTGGTTATTGACCCGAGATGTGTCTTGGTCATGTCTACATAGTTCTCGAACCCGTAGGGTCCGCACGCTTAACGTTCGATGATGATTTGTATTATGAGTTATGTGTTTTGATGACCGAAGTTTGTTCGGAGTCCTGGATGAGATCACGGACATGAAGAGGAGTCTCGAAATGGTCGAGACATAAAGATTGATATATTGGAAGGCTATATTCGGACATCGGAATGGTTCCGGAGAAGTTTGGGTATTTTCCAGAGTACCGGGAGGTTACCGGAACCCCCACGGAGTTGATGGGCCTTAATGGGCTTTAGGGGAAAGGAGAGAAGGGCCTCAAGGGGTGGCCGCGCCCCCCCATGGGCTGGTCCGAATTGGACTAGGAGGATGCGGCCCCCCTCCTTCCTTCTCCCCCCTTCCCCCTTCCCTCCTTCTCCTAGTTGTAATAGGAAAGGGGGGAATCCTACTTGGACCGGGAGTCCAAGTAGGACTGATAGAGGCAAATGTGTCCCGTCTTTCGATGAGATGGTGGCTATTGTTTTGGTGAAAGTCGACTTTGACAATCCGACTGCGAACCTGCGAGGACGTCGCACCTTAGCAATCGCTAAACCAACTCCGAGAGGTTATTGACCATGCCGGAGCACGATCAACTTGTCCACGAAGGTCTATTTTGTGCAAGCAAACGAAGAACAAGCAAGAAACTAATATTGCAATTTGGATATTGCGAATAACAGAGGAAAGCTTTATTAATGAAGGTGGGGTTCTCTAACGCCTTTGTCTGGTCGTTGAACACAAACAAAGTACGCGAAGTTGCAGCTATGGAAAACTTTTAATCTAAACAAAACCCAAAGTCTAAACGACGCCCTAAGGGCTGTATATATGGAGGAAGAGGGGGAATTTCGTGGCCCTTGAGGGAGGGGTCCAAAACCAACCCTAACTCTTATTTCCCCACACATACGGACTCTAAAAACAGCCTATAATCAAGTATTTCGAAATTACATGGGCCTGGCCCAATAATAAGGTGATGCAGCACCTAGAATAGCCTGTGGACGAAAATTATGAAGTAGCATCTTGTATATTTTGTCCAAGGCTTCATGCACTCATTATGGTGGCTTCAACGTCCTGAAATCATCACTTGTAACTCCGTTCTTGTTCCCATTGCGCATGCCATCGTCTCCATGCTTGTTCTTGCTCCAATGTTCATCCTTCTCCAAGCTAGGCCCTTCATTTGTAAGCAAAACAAATGTATCCAATTTAGGCGGCATCATATTCTCATGAACATTAGAATCATTGGCAAGAAACGGAAGTACCTGGTAATTTAATTGGCATGCACGAGCTCTAGTAATTGGTCTAGTATGTATAGCAGCAGGGGTTGTGGGTGTAACAATGGTATTGATGTCCTCCTCATCCTCCCCTTCTTGAACTTCGGCGGAAGTTCATCTTCCTATCCCAAATAAGGCTTCAAATATGCAATGTTAAAAGTGGGACTAACCCCAAAATCTGCATGTAGCTCAAGTTTATATGCATGATCATTTATTTTCTCTAACACCTTAAAAGGTCCGCCAGCACATGGCATTAGCTTTGATTTGCACAAATCAGGAAATCTATCCTTACGCGAATGTTACCAAACAAGATCTCCAGGTGCAAACACAACATGTTTTCTACCCTGATCTCTAGCAAGTTTATATTTAGCATTCATACGCTCAATGTTTTCCTTAGTTAACTCATGCATTTTTAAAATAAATTCAGCATGTTGTTTAGCATCAAAATTAACCTTCTCCAAAGATGGAAGAGGCAACAAATCAATAGGCGCACGAGTTAGGAAACCATACACAACTACAAAAGGGCACATCTTAGTAGTAGAATGCAATGAACGATTATAAGCAAATTCAATATGAGGCAAGCATTCCTCCCACATTTTCTTATTATTCTTCAAAACAGCCCTAAACATAGTAGACAAAGTTCTATTGACTACTTCAGTTTGTCCATCAGTTTGGGGGTGACAAGTAGTATTAAAAAGCAGTTTAGTCCCCAACTTAGCCCATAAACATCTCCAAAAGTGGCTAAGAAATTTAGTATCACGATATGAAACAATTGTATTTGGCACACCATGCAAGCGAATAATTTCACGAAAGAACAAATCAGCAACATTAACAACATCATCGCTTTTATGACATGGTATAAAGTGTGCCATTTTCGAGAATCTATCCACGACAACAAATATGATATCCCTCCCCTTCTTTGCTCGAGGTAAACCTAAAACAAAGTCCATAGATATATCCTCCCAAGGAACACTAGGTACAGGCAAAGGCATATATAAACCATGAGGATTGAGTCATGACTTAGCTTTTTGACATGTGCAAGCAATAAAATGCTCAACATCCCATCTCATCTTTGGCCAAAAGAAATGTGTAGCAAGTATGCCCTCCGTCTTCTTCACGCCAAAGTGTCCCATTAATCCTCCTCCATGCGCCTCCTGCAACAACAAAAGACGAACGGAGCTAGCTGGAATGCATAGCTTGTTAGCACGGAAACAAATCCATCATTAATGACGAACTTGTTCCACATTCTTCCTTCTTTACAATTCTGCATTACATCTTTAAAATCAGCATCATGCACATATTGATCTTTGGTGGTCTCCAAACCAAATATTTTGAAGTCAAGTTGTGAAAGCATAGTATAGCGACGGGACAATGCATCAGCAATAACATTTTATTTACCCTTCTTGTGTTTAATGACATAAGGGAAAGTCTCAATGAATTCAACCCATTTGGCATGTCTATGATTCAGTTTAGCTTGACTTTTAATACGTTTCAAAGGTTCATGATCAAAATGTATAACAAATTCTTTGGGCCATAAATAATGTTGCCATGTTTCTAAAGTCCGAACAAGAGCATATAATTCTTTATTAGAAGTAGAATAATTTAGACTAGGCCCACTTAATTTTTTAGAAAAGTATGCAACAGGTTTGCCATCTTGTAATAACACACCTCCTAATCCAATTCCACTAGCATCACATTCAAGCTCAAAAGTCTTATTAAAATCAGGAAGTTGGAGTAAAGGAGCATGTGTGAACTTATCTTTCAATACCGTGAAGGCTTCTTCCTATGCGGTACCCCAAACAAAAGGCACATCTTTCTTTGTAAGCTCATTGAGAGGTGCAGCAATGGTGCTGAAATATCTCACAAAACGCCTATAGAATCCAGCGAGACCAAGAAAACTCCTCACTTGTGTGACCGTTTTGGGCTGCGGCCAACTCTCAATAGCTTTAATCTTGGCTTTATCAACTTCAATTCCCTGTGGAGTAACAACATAGGCAAGAAAAGATACTCAGTCGGTGCAAAAGGTGCACTTCCCAAGGTTACCAAACAAACGTGCATCACATAAAGCAATAAAAATAGCATCTAAATGTTCCAAATGTTCCTCCAAAGATCTGCTATAAATCAGTATATCATCAAAATAGACTACCACAAATCGTCCAATTAAAGCACGTAAAACTTCGTTCATTAATCTCATGAAAGTACTAGGTGCATTATTTAACCCAAAAGGCATGACTAACCATTCATATAATCCAAACTTAATTTTAAATGTTGTTTCCATTCATCCCCCAATTTCATATGAATTTGATGGTATCCAGTACGCAAATCAACTTTGGAGAATATTGTAGAGCCACTCAATTCATCTAGCATATCATCTAGCCTAGGAATAGGATGACGATAACGAATAGTAATATTATTAATGCCTCTACAATCAACACACATACGCGATGTACCATCCTTTTTCGGCACTAGAATAATAGGAACAACACAAGGACTAAGGGATTCGCGTATATAACCTTTGTCGAGAAGCTCCCGTACTTGACGCATAATCTCCTTCATCTCCTCTGGATTGGTACGGTATGGCGCACGGTTTGGCAGTGAAGCACCGGGAATTAAGTCAATCTGATGCTCAATCCCTCGAATAGGCGGTAATCCCGGAGGCACGTCTTGTGGAAAGATGTCAGCAAACTCCTGCAAAATGTTAGTGACAGTAGGAGGCAAAGAGGAAGGCACGTCCTCGAATGAAAATAATGCCTCTTTGCACACAAAAGCATAGCAAACAGATTTGCTGAAATCTAGCTCATCAATATCAGATTTGGTGGCAAATAAACATGCACTTTTCAATTTAATTTCAGAAGCAACACTAGATGGTTTATTATTAGGCTTCATTTGTTGCTCAAAATCTTTTGCCACTCTTCATTTGTTGCTCAAAATCATTTGGTCCTCGAATTTTCACTCTTATTTTTCTCCTATTTTGCTGTATTAGCTCTATTAATATCATCTTTCAAAATGGAATCAGGAGACATAGGAAGCAAAGTAATATGTTTATCCTTATGAATAAGAGTATACTGATTGTTTCTACCATGGTGTACAGAATTTTTCTCAAATTGCCATGGTCTACCAAGTAATAAGGAACATGCTTGCATGGGTACCACATCACAATCAACATAATCAGCATATGTAGAGATACTAAAATGCACACGAACATCACGCGGTTACCTTAACCTTGTCGCTGTTATTGAACCATTGAATATAGTAAGGATGTGGATGTGGTCTTGTGGTGAGAGAACTTCTCCACCATCTCCATGCTCGCCAAGTTGATGCAACTCCCTCCATCAATGATGACGCGAACAGAATGTTCCTCCACAACTTCCATTGTATGGAACAAATTATGCCTCTGATTTTGCTCAGCTTGTGTGACCTGCACACTCAAAACACGTTGAGCAACTAAACATTCATACCTGTCAGCATCTTCAGGAGCCATGTATTGCGTCTCATGTTCAGAATCATCTCCACCATGTTCTTCACGTGTAATAAGAGCCAAAGTCTCCTCATCATAGTCACTAGCGGACTCATACCCACCATCCTCAGTAGGAATCATCACACGCTGAGATTTGCATTCTCTCGCATAATGACCTCTTCCATTACAACGACGACAAATAATATCACTTGTGTGCCCTATTGATGCCATGGAAGAAGAAGAGCTCTGTGCAGGCCCGACAGGTGCGCTCTTGGCAGATAGTGGTGGTTGTGCCTGCTTTCTTGTATCACGGTCGGAGGTGGCACCTGATGGAGGTGCTGGTGCAGTGGAAGTAGAAGATGCACACGGTGTCCATGATGAAGGTCGACCTATAGAAAAGTTAGTTCACGTTGATACGTCTCCAACGTATCTACTTTTCCAAACACTTTTGCCCTTGTTTTGGACTCTAACTTGCATGATTTGAATGAAACTAACCCAGACTGACGCTGTTTTTAGCATAACTGCCATGGTGTTGTTTATTGTGCAGAAAACAAAAGTTCTTGGAATGAACTGAAAATCCACGAAGATAAGTTTTGGAAAATATAAAAAATACTGGCAAAAGATGAAGGCCAGGGGGCCCACACCCTATCCACGAGGGTGGGGCGCGCTCTCCCCCTGGGTGCGCCCCCCATCTCGTGCCCCCCCCCCCCCGGAGCTCCGCCGACCTTAACTCCAACTCTATATATTCCGTTTCACGGAGGAAAAAATCAGAGAGAAAGTTGCATCGTGTTTTATGATACGGAGCCGCCGACAAGCCCTAATCACTCTCGGGAGGGCTGATCTGGAGTCCGTTCGGGGCTTCGGAGAGGGGTATTCGTCGCCGTCGTCATCATCAACCATCCTCCATCACAAATTTCATGATGCTCACGCCATGCGTGAGTAATTCCATCGTAGGCTTGCTGGACGGTGATGGGTTGGATGAGATTTACCATGTAATCAAGTTAGTTGTGTTAGGGTTTGATCCCTAGTATCCACTATGTTCTGAGATTGATGTTGCTATGACTTTGCTATGCTTAATGCTTGTCACTAGGGCCCGAGTGCCATGATTTCAGATCTGAACCTATTATGTTTTCATGAATATATGTGTGTTCTTGATCCTATCTTGCAAGTCTATAGTCACCTATTATGTGTTATGATCCGACAACCCCGAAGTGACAATAATCGGGATACTTCTCGGTGATGACCGTAGTTTGAGGAGTTCATGTATTCACTATGTGTTAATGCTTTGGTCCGGTTCTCTATTAAAAAGAGGCCTTAATATCCCTTAGTTTCCGCTAGGACCCCGCTATCACGGGAGGGTAGGACAAAAGATGTCATGCAAGTTCTTTTCCATAAGCACGTATGACTATATTCGGAATACATGCCTACATTACATTGATGAACTGGAGCTAGTTCTGTGTCACCCTATGTTATAGCTATTACATGTGGAATCGCATCTGACATAATTATCCATCACTGATCCAATGCCTACGAGCTTTTCACATCTTGTGTTTCGCTTATTTACTTTTCCGTTGCGACTGTTACAATTACTACGAAACTGCTATCTTTACTTTTGCCACTGTTATCATTACTATCATACTACTTTGCTACTAAATACTTTGTTGCAGATACTAAGTTATCCAGGTGTGGTTGAATTGACAACTCAACTACTAATACTCAATAATATTCTTTGGCTCCCCTTGTGTCGAATCAATAAATTTGGGTTGAATACTCTACCCTCGAAAGCTGTTGCGATCCCCTACACTTGTGGGTTATCAAGACTAATTTCTAGCGCCGTTGCCGGGGAGCATAGCTCTATTCTTTGAGTCACTTGGGATTTATATCTGTTGATCACTATGAGGAACTTGAAAGACGAAAGAACCAAGATTTTGCCCTCAACTACGAGGGGAGGTAAGGAACTGCCATCTAGCTCTGCACTAGATTCTCCTTCTGTTATTAGTAAGCTTGCGACACCTAAACCTGCTACTGCTATGAATTCTGATATGTTGCATGTTATTGATGATGCCACTTCTGCTCTGCATGATACTTATGACGAAACTACTTCTATGCGTGATACTACTGTGCCATTAGGTGAATTTCTTGATGAACAACTTGCTAGTGTTAGAGAGAATGAAATTATTGAAGATGCTATTATTGATGATAGTGATGATGAAAGTTCTCCCCCTGATTATGAATTACCTGTTGTTCCTGAGGGTTATGTTATGGAGGAGGAAGCTGCTAGAGCTATCTTTGCTTGCAAAGATAGATATGATCTTAAAAGGCTATTAGCTAAATGGAAGCAGCAATCTCTTAATGCTAGAATGAAACCTGACCCTGCTTTTGCTACTTCACCTATCTATGTTACTGATAAGGATTATGAATTCTCTGTTGATCCTGAAATAATTACTTTGGTTGAATCTGATCCTTTTTATGGCCTTGAATCTGAAACTGTTGTGGCACATCTTACCAAGTTGAATGATATAGCCACCCTGTTTACTAATGATGAGAAGTCTTGCTATTATTACATCCTTAAGATATTTCCATTCTCATTAAAGGGTGATGCTAAGACTTGGTTTAATTCTCTTGATCCTGGTTGTGTGCGTAGTCCCCAGGATATGATTTATTACTTCTCTGCTAAATATTTCCCTGCTCATAAGAAACAAGCTGCCTTGCGGGAAATATATAATTTTGTGCAAATCAAAGAAGAGAGTCTCCCACAAGCTTGGGGGAGGCTTCTCCGATTACTTAATGCTTTGCCTGATCATCCACTTAAGAAAAATGAAATACTTGATATCTTTTATAATGGACTAACCGATGCTTCCAAGGACTACTTGCATAGCTGTGCTGGTTGTGTTTTCAGGGAAAGAACAGCCGACGAAGCTAAACTACTATTGAATAATATGTTGACTAATGAAAATAATTGGACTCTCCCTGAGCCAATTCCTGAGGCAATTCCTGAACCAATTGAGCCAACTCCTGAGCCTATTCCTAAACCCACTCCTAAGAAGAGAGGTGTTCTATTTCTCAGTCCTGAAGATATGCAAGAGGCAAAGAAATCAATGAAAGAAAAAGGTATTAAACCTGAAGATGTTAAGAATTTACCACCTATTGAAGAAATACATGGTCTTAATATACCGCCTGTTGAAGAGCCACATTGTCTTGATAACCCGACACAGGTAGTAAAGGTAAATTCTCTCTATAGATATGATAAAGTTGAAATCCCGTCTACTAAATTTCATTTCCCATGCTTAGATGAATTTGATGACTTTATGGCTAGGCAAGAAAGTTTTAATGCTTATGTTGGTAGATAATTAAAGAATAATGCTTTCGAAATAGGACGCTTGAATGATTATATGGCTAGAGTTAAAGGTGAACTTAAACTCATTAGCAAATATGCTTCTATGGTTACCACCCAAGCTGAGCAAGTACTTAAAGCTCAAAGTGATTTGCTCGATGAACTAAATAATAAATATGACTTTTCTGTTAGAGTGGCTACTAGAACTTGTAGACTGACTCAGGAACCTTTGTATCCTGAAGGCCACCCTAAGAGAATCGAGCAAGATTCTCAGAGAAATAATTTAGAGGCACCTAATTCTTCCAAAAAGAAGAAAAAGAAAAACGATAGGACCTCGCATGCTTCTAGTGAACCAGTTGTAGACACACCTGAGAATCCCAATGATATTTCTATTTCTGATGTTGAAACACAATCAGGTGATGAACATGAACCTAGTGATAATGTTAATGATAATGTTCATGTTGATGCTCAACCTAGCAAAAATAATGATGTAGAGATTGAGCCTGCCGTTGATCTTGATAACGTACAATCAATATGATAAGAGAGATTTTGTTGTTAGGAAGCACGATAGAGAAAGAGATACATGGGTTCAAAAACCCATGCCCTTTCCTCCTAAACCATCCAAGACAAAGGATGATGAGGATTTTGAGCGCTTTGCTGAAATGATTAGACCTATCTTCTTACGTATGTGCTTGACTGATATGCTTAAAGTAAATCCTTATGCTAAATATATGAAGGATATCATTACAAATAAAAGAAAGATACCGGAAGCTGAAATTTCCACCATGCTTGCTAACTACACTTTTAAGGGTGGGATACCAAAGAAACTTGGAGATCCCACGGTACCAACTATACCATGCTCCATTAAAAGAAACTATGTTAAAACTTCTTTATGTGATCTTGGAGCCAGTGTTATGCCTCTCTCTTTATATCGTAGACTTGAATTGAATAAGTTGACACCTACTGAAATATCTTTGCAAATGGCTGATAAATCAACTGCTATACCTGTCGGTATTTGTGAGGATGTGCCTATTGTGGTTGCAAATGTCACTATCTTAACGGACTTTGTTATTCTTGATATTCCCGAGGACGATAGTATGTCGATTATCCTTGGTAGACCCTTTTTGAATACTGCAGGGGCTGTTATTGATTGCAACAAAGGCAATGTCACTTTTCATGTTAATGGTAATGAGCATATGGTACACTTTCCAAGGAAACAATCTCAAGTTCATAGCATCAATTCTATTGGAAAAGTTCCAACTATCATTATTGGAGGTTTTGAATTTCCTCTTCGTACTGTCAACAAAAAGTATGATATTCTTATTGTTGGGGATGTTCATATCCCCGTTGAGGTAACTTAGTGTTATTCGAAATTTCTCCAGTTCCGTGTTATTCGGGATGAGTTTGTTAACAAAACTTGATCAACCTTGTTAGTGGATTCATTTTGATGATCACAAGATGGATGAAATTAGAAGGCACAACCTTCTATACCCTCTTTTTACTTTTTGTTATTTAAATTTAATAAAGCAAAAATAGTATTATCTGTCTATTTTCTGAATTATCTGTGCAATAAAAAATAGCCCGAAAATAAAAGTGCTCCAAATGCCCTGCAAATTTAGTATGATTTTTTATGGAATATTTGAGGATTTTAGGCACTGAAAACACTGCAGGAGGGGCAAGCACCTGACTACGAGGGTGGAGGGCGCGCCCACACACCCTGGGCGCGCCCCCTGTCTCGTGGCCCCATGGTGGCCCCCCTCCACTTATTCCTGCACCCACACACTCCATCTTCTTCCCAAAAAAATCCTCATCTAGCTGAAGCACGAGTTCTAGCTCATTTTGCTGCGATTTTCGATCTCCTTGCTCAAAGCTCCATTCACAAAACTGCTTTGGGAGATTGTTGCTTGGTATGTGACTCCTCCATTGGTCCAATTAGTTTTTGTTCTAGTGCTTTATTCATTGCAAATTTTTCCTGCATAGGTGACCCTGTTCTTGAGCTTGCATGTCAAATTTATGAGGTACTAAGTAATTCTAATGCATGATATAGGCTCTAGGCACTTGTAGGAGTAGTTGCTACCAATCTTGTTTAGTTTTATTCACTTTTATTTTGAAGTTACTAAAATTTCAGAAATTTTTCAGAAAAAGAAATATGTCTAGGAGAATGTACGAAGGTGGTTCCTCAATAAAGAAAGGACCCAGGCTTGCTATGCGTGAGAAAGACGATGAACTGACGAGGGACGCAGAAGTGCGAGCTTGTGAGTGTCCATCCAATGATTTTATGGTCAATGCAGGCTTCAAGGATGAATTTGCCGCATATGTGTGTAATGCTGATCTTGAGGACTTCTTACAAGATAAGTGTCCTTAGTACTATCAATTGACTGATTCATTTGTGATAAGGTTTAAATATAAATGTTCACGTAATTCTCAGAGTGTCCTGTTTGATATTTATGATAAATCTTATACCATGGACTTAGAGGATTTTACAACTGCTTGCAAACTTCCGCAGTGGGGCAATGTTAATGATCCCCACAAATCTGAATTTAGAGACTTTCTTGCTAGTATTACTGTGGGAGAATCTAGGGATATAACACAAGCTACCACAGGAAGCATTCACTTTCCTTCTATACACTATTTTGCTCTCTTCATTGGTAGATGCATTAATGGTAAAGATGAAGCATGTCATATGTGTGTCCCTGATCTTTGTGTCCTCAAGAGTGCCGTGTTAGGTTACAAAGATTATAACTTGGGGGCAATAGTTGCACGTAGGTTGCATAATAATGGTAGGGATGGAGATTTATTTGGAGGAATTTATGCGACCCGTGTGGCTAATTATCTTGGTATAGCCCCATGAGAGGGGGATATGGTGTTGCCTCCTGCTTATTTAGATTATGACGCTATGGTCAAACATCATTTTCTTAGGAGGAATGAACAATTCCTCCAGTATCGACTAATCTTTGACAGACATAGCTCTGTCCATGTTACTCTTCCTGCTCCTTTCCTTTTTGATTATCAGGCAAAAGGAAGATACGTTGTTACCAGGGAGGAAGCAGCTAAACACGAGGGGAGAGCGGAGGCGGCTCGCCAACATGCCGCAGCTCAGGAGGCATTTGCTGCTGCATCTCAGTACGACCCCAGTTACAACTATGGATATCAGCCATGCTAACCTTGGCAATAAACCAACTTAGGCCAAAAGCCTAAGCTTGGGGGGGAGTACGTATTTATCACCGACTTTACATTCATGTTCACACACTATTCTAGTCGTCGGTGCTCATACTCTTTCATTGTATTATACATGCTAGTTTAATTTTCTTTTTCTAGCTTTCTTCTTGTGTGTTTGATAAACCTTAAGAAAAACCAAAAAATTAGTTAGTTTAATTTCCATGCTTGTAGTAGAATTAAAATGAAAACCCAAAAAGATTTCTCATTCTTCTTCTTACTTGTTGGGAGCTTTCCCATGTAAATAGTTTTATTTTCTTTTCTTTCCTTTGGGGGTCGAGAGTAGAAGACCATATTGAAAATGTTTAGTGGCTCCCATATGCATGATTGTTTATTTAATTTGGGGCCCATATTACTCTGTCTTCTCTCTTGAGTTGAATGCTTGCAGATTCCAGCTTAGTCCAATGCACGTGCACTATTATTATTATACACATCGTTCGGTCGTGCAAACGAAAGGCAATAATGACGATATATGATGGACTGATTGAGATGAGAAAAGCTGGTATGAACTCGACCTCTCTTGTTTTCGTAAATATGATGAGTTCATCGTTCCTGATTTAGCTTATTATGAAGTAAACATATTTGCAATGACATCTAGAGATTATAGTTGCTTGTGCCATGATTGATTAGCTGTGAGTTATAATGGTTTACCTTGCATGCCAACATGCTATTAAAATGATCATGATGTGGTATGATGGGATGGTATCCTCCTTTGAATAAATTGAGTGACTCGACTTGGCACATGTTCCCGCATGTAGTTGAAACAAATCAACTTAGCCTTCATGATATTTATGTTCATGGTGGATTATATCCTACTCATGCTTGTACTCGGTGTGAATGAATTTTAATGCATGTTCATGACTGTTGTCGTTCTCTCAGTTGGTCGCTTCCCAGTGTTTTGCTAGCCTTCACCTGTACTAAGCAGGAATACTGCTTGTGCATCCAAACTCCATAAACCCCAAAGTTGTTCCATATGAGTCCACCATACCTTCCTATATGCAGTATCTACCTGCCGTTCCAAGTAAATTATGCGCCAAACTCCAAACCTTCAAATGAAATTCTGTTTTGTATGCTTGAGCAGCTCATGTTTCAACTAGGGCTGCCTGTATCTTCCATCCTAGGTGTGTTATTCTCAAGAGGAGTGGACTCCGCTCCTCATTCACGAGAAAGGGCCGGTATCCGGGATGCCCAGTGCCATGATCCAAAAAGATCAAAGCAAATCAATATAATTAAACAAAACTCCCCCAGGGCTGTTGTTAGTTGGGGGCACTCGTTGTTTCGATCAAGCCATGGATTGATGCTTGTTGGTGGTGGGGGAGTATAAACTTTTACCATTTTGTTTGGGAACCGCCTATAATGCATGTAGTATGGAAGATATAGCCATCTCATAGTTGTTGTGTTGACAGTGAAAGTATGCCGCTCAAAATGTTATTCATCTCTATTTTAAAATCTAGCTCTGGCACCTGTACAAATCCCTGCTCCCCTCTACGAAGGGCCTATCTATTAACTTTTATGTTGAGTCATCACCCTCTTATTAAAAAGCACCCGCTGGAGAGCACACTGTCATTTGCATTCATTACTATTGGTTTATATTGGGTTTGACTTGACTGTATCTCTTTTACCATGAATTACAATGTTTAGTCAGTCCTTGATCTTTAAAGGTGCTCTGCATTTATGTTTTGCGATGTCAGAAAGGGCTAGCGAGATACCATTTGGTTATATCTTGTTGTGATTGTTTTGAGAAAGTGTTGTCATCCGAGTTTTATTATTATGGCTCGCTAGCTGATTATGCCATTGATATGAGTAATTGTGAGACCTAAGTGTTATTGTGAGTATGGTTAGTTTATAATATCTGCTGAAAACCTGAATGCTGGCTTTACATGTTTGCAACAACAAGAGCAAACAGAGTTTGTAAAAGTTTTTCTTTCTCACTTTCAGTTTATCAACTGAATTGCTTGAGGACATGCAAAGGTTTAAGCTTAGGGGAGTTGATACGTTTCCAACGTATCTACTTTTCCAAACACTTTTGCCCTTGTTTTGGACTCTAACTTGCATGATTTGAATTAAACTAACCCGGACTGATGCTGTTTTCACCAGAACTGCCATGGTGTGGTTTATTGTGAAGAAAACAAAAGTTCTCGGAATGACCTAAAAATCCACGGAGATAAGTTTTGGAAAATATAAAAAATACTGGCAAAAGATGAAGGCCAGGGGGGCCACACCCTGTCCACGAGGGTGGGGGCGCGCCCTCCCTCCTGGGCGCGCCCCGCTATTTCGTGGGCCCCCTGGAGCTCCGCCGACCTCAACTCCAACTTTATATATTCTGTTTCGCGGAGGAAAAACTCAGAGAGAAAGTTTCATCGTGTTTTACGATATGGAGCCGCCGCCAAGCCCTAATATCTCTTGGGAGGGCTGATCTGGAGTCCGTTCGGGGCTCCGGAGAGGGGGATTCGTCGCTGTCATCATCATCAACCATCCTCCATCACCAATTTTATGATGCTCACCGCCGTGCGTGAGTAATTCCATCGTAGGCTTGCTGGACGGTGATGGGTCGGATGAGATTTACCATGTAATCAAGTTAGTTGTGTTAGGGTTTGATCCCTAGTATCCACTATGTTCTGAGATTGATGTTGCTATGATTTTGCTATGCTTAATGCTTGTCACTAGGGCCCGAGTGCCATGATTTCAGATCTGAACCTATTATGTTTTCATGAATATATGTGTGTTCTTGATCCTATCTTGCAAGTCTATAGTCACCTATTATGTGTTATGATCCGACAACCCCGAAGTGACAATAATCGGGATACTTCTCGGTGATGACCGTAGTTTGAGGAGTTCATATATTCACTATGTGTTAATGCTTTGGTCCGGTTCTCTATTAAAAGGAGGCCTTAATATCCCTTAGTTTCAGCTAGAACCCCGCTGTCATGGGAGGGTAGGACAAAAGATGTCATGCAAGTTCTTTTCCATAAGCACGTATGACTGTATTTGGAATACATGCCTACATTACATTGATGAACTGGAGCTAGTTCTGTGTCACCCTATGTTATAGCTATTACATGTGGAATCACATCCGACATAATTATCCATCACTGATCCAATGCCTACGAGCTTTTCACATCTTGTGTTTCGCTTATTTACTTTTCCGTTGCTACTGTTACAATTACTACAAAACTGATATCTTTACTTTTGCCACTGTTATCATTACTATCATACTACCTTGCTACTAAATACTTTGCTGCAGATACTAAGTTATCCAAGTGTGGTTGAATTGACAACTCAACTGCTAATACTCAATAATATTCTTTGGCTCCCCTTGTGTCAAATCAATAAATTTGGGTTGAATACTCTACCCTCGAAAGCTGTTGCGATCCCCTACACTTGTGGGTTATCACGCGTCAATGCTTGTCGATCTTGCACTTCACGTTCAGCTTTACAAGCAAGATGGAATAAACGAGTGATATTAGTATACTCTTTATACTCTAGAATGGTCTGAATCTCTGTATTTAATCCACCCATAAAACATGCAAGCATAGCTTCATTCTCCTCAACAATACCACATCTAATCATGCCAGTTTGTAATTCCTGATGATATTCTTCTACATAATTTTTTCCTTGTCTTAAACACTGCAGTTTTTGAAGTAATTCACGTTGATAATATGGTGGAACCCAACGAGTATGCATAGCAGTTTTTGAAGCAGCCCAAGTAGCTGGAATAGGATATAATCTACAATGTTCAGACCACCATACACATGCAAAACTAGTGAAAGCACAAACAACAACAGCAACACGTCTCTCCTCGGGATATTGTAAACATGTAAAACGTTGTTCGGTTTCTAACTCCCAAGTAATATATACATCAGGAATGTATCTACCCTCAAATGATGGAATATTCAATTTCAGTTTAGGAATATGGTCTTGATCTCGTACCTGAGGTGGTGGTGCAGGCCTACCATTGCGAATATATACCTGAGGTCGACTTGCTGGTGGTGGTGCTAGTGGCTGCACGTAGCTCTGATTTTGATCAACCTCATCCTCGTAATAGTCCTCCACCTTTGCAGTAGCAGCAGGAGCTACAGAAGCATCAACAGAAGTAGCAGCTGCACCAGAATTTTGTCCTAGCTCAAGAGGAATACGCTGTGCTCGCCCTACTATATCGTGGTGTGAAGCTGGTGGTGGGAGACGTTTGAGTAATTCATCGAACTTGGCGTCCAACTTGGTGTCAATTGTCTTCTCAATGTCATCCATCTTCTCCATGGCCTTTCCAAAGCTGGCCATCACGTCTTCCACTTGTTGACCCAACATTTGATGAAACTTATCATGAAGCTCCTTGTTCGTCATGTTCTCCCAGTCAATCTTGTCGGCTTGTGGTCCTGCCATAGTTAGCAGCAATAGAAATAGACAAGAATGTGATCCTATAGACTACTGGAAAATGGTGGTGGTGGGGTGTCACAAATCCGTCAAGTGAATCTCAAATTCTTACCAGTTCTTACCCAGCAGCAGGTGGTGATCGGCAACCGTTGTAGTCAAAACTCTAGCTTGGACAGAGCGATTACCAGGGAGAGTCAAACGCACGACGTAGATGTATGTGGAGCTGGGAAGGCTTATAATATGGTAGCAAAAAGGGTAAGCAATAATCAATTCAGAGATGCAAACTTGAATAAACGCTCAACGACGGTACTGTGCTGGTCCTAGGCTAATCCATGCTAGAGACGTGAGCCTAGAACACTAACAAAATCACGGCGCGACACGTAAACAAGGGAAAAGCACACTATGTTTTTTTCGCTCCTTTTTTTTGTGCTCCTCTTTTTTTTGCAAAAATTCACTATAATGGCGAGTGTCTCAAAACTCTTCCCAAGTCAAGGTAACAAGATAGGCACGAAATGTTTTGACTATTTTTTCGGAAATCAGGGCAGCAACGACGAAAAAATGCGACAAAAAGTCACTATGATGGCGAGTGTCTCAAAACGCTCCTTGGAACCTCAAAATAGTATAGGGAAAAAATATTTTCGGTCACCGAAATTTTGGCCTAAAAACTTCCCGGGGGTCGACGATTTTTTTCCAAAACCTACTTAGGCAAGGAAACATGAATCGGAAAATAGATGGGTCTCGAAAATAAACCTAATATGGAAAGAACTCGGATTGGTGGTGGATATATGGTGGTATATGGCAGCGGTGGTTGTATATGGCAGCGGTGGTGGTATAGGGCAGTGGTGGTAGGATATGGCAGCGCTGGTGGTATATGGCAGCGGTGGTAGGATATGGCAGCGGTGGTGGTATATGGAAGCGGTGGTAGGATATGGTAGCGGTGGTGGTATATGGCAGCAGCGGTGAAGATGGTGCGGTGGCGGCGTGACAAACTGTGACATAACTCGAAGCTCTAAAGGACTAGACGCTAAGACCAGCAACTAGACACGACGATGCACCCGCAAATTCAACAATGCAAAAACCCTAAAAAGATTATGCAAAGGCTCAGATTGGTTCGGATATGATGAACTAACCCTAATTTTTTTGTGGCTTTTTCGTGGAATGTAGGTATGATAACAGACTCGATCTAAACTACAAAAAACAGTAAAGTCTCAATGAGCAACCTGGAAATATGATACCACTTGATAGAGGCAAAGGTGTCCCGTCTTTCAATGAGATGGTGGCTATCATTTTGGTGGAAGTCAACTTTGACGATCCAACTATGAAAGTGCGAGGACGTCGCGCCTTAGCAATCGCTAAACCAACTCCGAGAGGTTATTGACCACGCCGGAGCACGATCAACTTGACCACGAAGGTCTATTTCCTGCAAGCAACCAAAGAACAAGCAAGAAACTAAGATTGCAATCCGGATATTGCGAATAACAGAGGAAAGCTTTATTAATGAAGGTGGGGTTCTGTGACGCCTTTGTCTGGTCGTTGAATAGAAACGAAGTACGTGAAGTTGTAGCTATGGCAAACTTTTAATCTAAACAAAACCCAAAGTCTAAACGATGCCCTAAGGGCTGTATATATGGAGGAAGAGGGGGGAATTTCGTGGCCCTTGAGGTAGGGGTCCGAAACCAACCCTAACTCTTGTTTCCCCACACATACGGACTCTAAAAACAGCCTATAATCAAGTATTTTGAAATTACATGGGCCTGGCCCAATAATAAGGTGATGCAGCACCTAGAATAGCCTGTGGACGAAAATTATGAAGTAGCATCTTGTATATTTCGTCCAAGGCTTAATGCAGTCATTATGGTGGCTTCAACGTCCTGAAATCATCACTTGTAACGCTGTTCTTGTTCCCCTTGCACATGCCATCATCTCCATGCTTGTTCTTGCTCCAATGTTCATCCTTCTCCAAGCTAGGCCCTTTATTTGTAAGAAAAACAAATGTATCCAATTTAGGCAACATCATATTCTCATGAACATTAGAATCATTAGCAAGAAACAAAAGTACCTGTTAATTTAATTGGCGTGCACGAGCTCTAGTAGGACTCCCCCCCTTGGACAGGGGTAGGGGCAGGGACCGAGAGTCCAAGTAGGACTCCCCCCCTTGGCATGCCCCCTCTAGGGCCGGCCTCCTCCTCCCCCTCCTTTATATACGGGGGCAGGGGGCACCCTAGTACACACCAAGTTTTGCCTTAGTCGTGTGCGGTGCCCCCCTCCACAGTTACATACCTCGATCATATCGCTATAGTGCTTAGGCGAAGCCCTGTGCCAGTAACATCATCATCACCGTTGCCACGCCGTCATGCTGACAGAACTCACCCTCGTCCTCAACTGGATCAAGAGCACGAGGGATGTTATCGAGCTGAATGTGTTGTATCGCGAGGACGTTCGACTACATCAACCGCGTTACTAAATGCTTCCGCTTTCGGTCTACGAGGGTACGTGGACACACTCTCCCCTCTCGTTGCTATGCATCTCCTAGATAGATCTTGCGTGATCGTAGGAATTTTTTTGAAATACTATGTTCCCCAACACCGAGCCCCCCAGCCTTGAGGAGCTTTGGAAAGATATGGAGGCTAACTTACGAATACAAGAATAAAACGAGAAGCTAGGCAAACAGTCGCCAAACTAGTAATGATCAAGAAGTAATCCTGAACTACTTACGTTCAAACATAATACCACCGTGTTCTCTTCTTGGCCCACTCAAAAAGAGACCATCACGGTTACACACACGGTTGGGTATTTTAATCCGAATCTGGTGTCAAGTTCTCTACAACCAGATATTAAAAACTCCCATCTGCCACATAACCGCGGGCATGACTTATTTCGAAAGTTTAAAACATGCATGGTGTCCCAACTTAGCCCATCACAAGCTCTCACGATCAGCGAAGGATATTCCTTCTCCCGGGAAGACCCGATCAGAGTCAGAATCCCGGTTACAAGACATTTCGACAATGGTAAAAGAAAACCAGCAAGACCTCCCGGTGTGCCGACAAATCCCGATAGGAGCCGCACGTATCTCGTTCTCAGGGCACCACGGATGAGCGATGCGTACAGGTGCCAAAATAACCCAGGTTGCCCTGGGGCGGCCCCGCACAGTGCTCTAGTTCGGACCAACATTCAGAGGAGCACTGGCCCGGGGGGTTGATTAAAAATACTAGGGGGCCGGCGAAAATCCCATATTTAAGTTTTAGTTGTTATTAGGCAAATGGTAAAACCAATGTTGGGCCTTGCTGGAGGAGTTTTATTCAAAGCGAACTGTCAAGGGGTTCCCATAAACCCGACCGCTTAAGGAACACAAAATCAAGGAACATAACACCGGTATGACAGAAACTAGGGCGGCAAGAGTGGAACAAAACACCAGGCATAAGGCTGAGCCTTCCACCCTTTACCAAGTATATAGATGCATTAATTAAAATAAGAGGTATTGTGATATCCCAACATAAACATGTTCCAACATGGAGCAATCTTCAACTTCACCTGCAACTAACAACGCTATAAGAGGGGCTGAGCAAAAGCGGTAACATAGCCAATAAATGGTTTGCTAGGAAGGGTGAAAAGGTTAGAGGCTGACATGGCAATTTGGGAGGCTTGATAAACAAGTGATAGGTAGCGCAACATAGCGATAGAATGAAGCAACTAGCATAGCAATGATAGTAGGGAGATCCAGGGTAATGGTCATCTTGCCTGAAATCCCATTAGGAAGAAGAATGAGTCCATGAAGAAGACAAACCGGCGTAGATGAACCAAGCATAGTCGAATGAATCCTCATGATCGCAATAAACAAGAACTATCGAGAAGAAGCACAACCGGAAAGAAGCAAACAACAAGGTAAACACACAACACATTAACATGACATGATGCTCAACCAAGTATTATGCATTACGAGGCTATATAATGCTACTCATGGCAAGAGATGATGCAAACAAGAACAACACATCAAAGCAAGTTTAAATGAGGCCGAAACAACATATAACCAATCCGGAAAGTCCTCATATGCAAATTTCAAAATTGGTCCAGAACTGAATAAACCTTATGTTCAAGTAGTTAAATAGCAATTTAAGATGCAGCATGATGATCTACACTAAATTCTAGTCAATTTATATATAAAGTTCATTTAATTCAGAGCTACGGCCTAGAAGATAAGAGCGAAACAAGTCAAACATGACATTGATGCAAAATACATTCAAACATCAAGCAAACACTCTCCAAACATGGATGCAACATGATAAGATGAAATTACATGCAAAATCAAGCAAGTTTCATATAAAGCATGCTCAAAACGGAGCGACGGTGCAACACATACACTCCAAACAAGTTTAAAGGACAAGCTGTCCAAAACAGCAAGTAGGCACTTTGCAAACATCAAAACAACATGCTACATGACTCATATGAGCACAAACTTGACATGAACTTCATATAAAGATAACATACTTCAAATATCATTATGTTTTAGGTTCATAGGCATCAGGATTAAACCAATATGATCAAAGCAAAATGCAACTTTATAACACAGGAGCATATGCATAAGCCGAGTTAATATGATGGCATGTTGGAGGCATGAAACAAATATACTACAGCAACTATACATAGCAACCAAGGGCATGGAATCAAAGTACACATAACTAAGAGCAAATAACATCATGGCATCATATGCATATAGCTCATGTATTAGTAGGAAACCAACAAGACAAGATTGAATGTTGAAACAGTTTCAGCAAGTGAAAAACAACAACATTATGATAGCATGTTTAGAAGCATGGAACAGAGGCATATGATATGCAAAATTAACAAACATGGCCTATGGGCAAAGAACTCATAGCATAATACAAAACATGTAATTGGAGCATATCCAGAATAGGTATGCATCAACTAATACCAAGCTCACAACAAGGCATCATGAAGTTAACATAAATCTGGAACATTATATAAGCATGTTCATGGCAGTGAAAAAGTATGTTACAGGACATATATGAGGCATCCAAATGCATGGCATGATAGAGCATAACATAGACATCAAAACATGTCAACTAAGCATCTCCAGATTATGCATGGATTAATTGGTAGCATCAAGCAAAGATAGCATCATGATATGACAGAAACAGACTTGACAAAATATTAACAGCAAGTAGCCCACTTCACAAGCTTGATGAACTCACTACAGGCCATATCAAAATACATGCATTGAGCCCCTGTAAATATGGCATAATTATGCTCCTACAACATGTGTACATGATGCTCAAAAGAAAATTGCACCAAAAGATATAAAAATGACAAATAGGCAAGTTACATCAGTTTTCAGCAGTTAACAGCAACATGCACTTTCGCAATAGAGTTTAAGATGTCAAGGTGCACCCTAACATGAATGCCAAGCACACCAACATGTAGAGCATGAATAGAAGAACATTTTCATGTCAAGATCATCATCATAGGCTCAACAGGGACAAACTTCTAACACTCACAAGATGCATACATGATGTTAACAATCAGCAGATTCCTGCAGTTTATATCACATAGCAGTTTTGCGATGAACATTAAGGCATCAATATGGACAGTAACATGCATGAAAACTACTCCACCATGAAGAGCATCACGATATGAACATTTTGACATATCATGCACGCAAAACGGAGCTATATGCATGAAGTTATGGCATGTCAAAGATGCACACATGATGCTAATTTTTCCTAGACTTGCCAAAAAAATGGGTCCGGCGCGGGATAACTAAATGATGCACGGGATGGGATTTAGACGGTGCTCACCCTGGGCTTTGGCCCATGTCGGGAGGGATGACGGGCCGGCGTATAGTAGGCTGGGCCGACGACTGGGCCCAGTCAACAGGCCAGGTGGAGGAGGCCCACAGGCCGAGGTGTCGTCCTTCTCCTCCCGTGCTCCTCACGGGGAGGAGGCCATGGCGGTGGCGGGGGGGGGGAACTCCAGCGGTGGGGCGAGGCTGCATCAGTGGGAATGGGTCGCGGCGGAGGCTGGGGTCGCGGATCCGGCCTCCGGGCGAGCAGATCGGGCCGACGACGAGGATCTCAAGCGAGCTCCTGCTCGTACTGCGAAGGAGAGAGAGAGGTCGGGGTCACACCGGGACGAGGCCGGGCTAAGGAGGCGAGCGTGGGCGGCGACCTAGAGGAACGACGGCGATGCTCTGGCGCAGAGGAGGTCCGGCAAGGCGGGGCAGGAGCTCCTCGTCCCCTCGATCCAGATCGGGATCGAGGAGGGCGCGACTCAGGCGTATGGGCTGGAGCGGTCGGGCCGGACGGGCCGCGGATGGGCCACGACAGGCCGTGGTGGTGGGGAGGCGTGGGGACAGGTGGCGCGATGCGAGTGTACATGGGAGGTGGCGTTGGCGGCGGCTCAGGTGGTTTCTGGTGGGTGGAGGGCGGGGGCTGGCCATTGGGGGCGCGACAAGTGGCAGAGTGGAGGTGGCTGCATGCGGATTCTGAGGAGGGGGAGGCTAGAGGTAGGTGGAGGGGCTAGGATGCCCAAAATGGAGAGGGGGTGTCCATATATAGCATGAGGGGCTAGGGTTTGGGGTTTGGGGGGCTTCCGGAGCCCTCCGATCGTGATCCGATGGTTCCGGTCAGAGGGTTTTTTTAGTGGGATGGTTTAGAGTGGGTGTGTGCTGCGAGGAGAGAAAAGAAGTGTGGCCTGGCATGGTATTCGGATATCGAAAACGTCTGACGCAGGTACCGGCAATGGTACCTCTATGGACGAGGGTTGGGCTATCAAACGGACTCCGAATGCGACGAAATTTGACAGGCCATCTACCTACTCTATAATAAGATCGCACGCCAACTTTCACCCATTCTGTGAAATTTTTTATGCCACGTATAAAATAATATTTCGAAGGTGCCGCGGGTGCGTGCGAGTGTGTCTGGGCTCGGAACGGACAACTGAGAGAAACGGGAGGAACCAAACGGATGCAAGTTTCGAAAAACATGCAGATGAAATGCACATGATGACATGGCAAAGTGCAACACGCAAGCAAATGACATGGCAACGATGGCGAATAAACGGAATACACCTGGCGCATCGATCTCGGGGCGTTACACACTCGTGGCGCACCGCAAGCGTTCCTGCGAGCGCCGTGGCTTTTATTAGGAATATAATTTAGTTTCATAAGGTGATCTCATTAGTTTTGGGATGCAAATGATAAATCCTGAACATTCGGGAATTATTAGCGTCCTTAATTAAGTATGTAAAAGGAAAAGTTTGGAAACCTTGTGTATCTGTACGCATTTTGTAAGTACGTGCATATAGCACAAACTTTACTATATACTATCACACTATACGTCTCTCTCTATATATGCTTGCATACTGTGCTACTACTATTACTTATGTACATGCAAATGCACGTTTGAACATTACGATGCGGTTTTTGTAGAAGTAGAAAAACAACACTAGTCAAGCTTGTGAAACGATTCAATGCAAAACAAAAGCAAAAATGCTCGTTTGATTGTTTACTTTTAGCTTCCTTCTTTGTGGTTATTTCTCTATCGTACTTTGTACGGAGTATCTCACTGGTCGGAAGGAATGCAAATTCCCAAACCGCTTCCTACACCCTGTATCGAATTTTTTGCCTAACAAGTTGTGCCGTGCAATTGGAATTCCAGCTTGAGTACTACTACTAGGAGTACCAGGGGCCAGTTTTTTTAGGCTTATAGATTAGTAATCCCATAACTACTACCTCCGTCCTGGTTTATTGGTCCCCATTGTAATCTGTGTCAAATTTTAACCATAAATTTAACTAATGAAATGTTTATGCATATCACCCAAAATTATATAACTTTTGTTGACATGTACTAACATTTTATCAGTTAAATCTTTGGTCAAAATTTAGCACAAATTACAATGGTGACTAATAAACCAGGACAGAGGTAGTAGTTTAGAAGCCCAAATAAATGAGTGAGGTGCCTTATGTAACTAGTCTTATGGTAAAAGCTGGGGAAGAGACGGCTTATTTTTTAAGCCGTCAAAAGAACTGGCCCTAGGAGTAGTAGCTAGGGATACTAGGAGTAGTAGCTAGGGATTGAGTGTGCGAGATGAACCAGACAAAGTAAATGCAGAGAGATGAAATGCAAAAAAGACGGAGGGATCTGATGGTTGCTTGTCCGTTTATTTTACCAGGCCACTTATTACTAGGAGTAGTGGGGTTTTGTGATATGATGGCTTTACTGCCGCGCCATGAGCGGGGTTAGACTCCCGTGCAACGCCCCTCTACACTAGTACTACCTCGTTCGTGGTTTATTAGTCCCCCATTGAATTTGACTGAAATATTTAACTGACAAAATGTTAGTGCATGTCAACAAAAACTATATCATTGGATTCATATTTGAACATAGTTTTCAATGATATAATTTTGGTGACATGCATGAGCATTTATCATACTATATATAATGTTAGTTAAATTTATGGGCGTACTAATATATAGTAAGGTTCCCATGCATTGCATGGAACAGTGAAATGCATTGATCAGGGAGTTTTTTATTTTGACAAAGTATGTGGAGGTCATCTCTAATGAGTATCGATAGGTTTCTTTGGATACTATTTCTTCTCTAGAGCTCACAAACATCCAGGTGAAATAGACAAAAAATATATCTTTTGCAAACAAAAGTGTTCAACCTGCATCCAAAACTTGTGAAGAAATAACACTTATTGTGCTTTGCAAGAAATGATCTTTAAGAATTAGTTTTTGAGTATCAATTTTGTTTATTTTTTAGACCACCTTGAATGTAATCCCTCCGTCTAGGTGAATAAGTCATCTTAAGTTGTACACCACAACCAAGAATGAGGGGGAAATGAGAGAACTTAATGTTTATTTGCTAATTAATAGCATTTCATGCAATGAACTAACCACTTCATGTCATGTTTGGTAGTCTTGAGTCATTCAAAACATGCACGCCCCACATCTTTTATTGGTTGATATGTCAAGAAACAAGAAACGAGGTGGGAGTTAATGCACCACGCCTAAGTGTTTTGGGATTATTTGGTTTTCGTAAGGTGACTTAGAGAGAGTACAATAAGGTACAGTCAGCAGGCTGTAAAGTAGGGGAGAGATGATAGGAGAGGGAATGTAAGCGGGCTCTCCTCATGCAAGAGCCAGCTGCAGCATGTGCTCCTAGGCACCATGTGAGAGTGGAAAGTGTGCCATGTATTAATAAAATAGCACATACTTATAGCTTATTGTTATACATTTTGGCTATAGATGACATGGCACTTTCTTATAGTCAACAGTTGGCTATACTATTAATTATTAACCATGCTCTTATACACCTAGACGGATGAATTAAATCAGGATGACTTGGAAGGGGGCAGAGGAGATGTAAGAAATGGTTCATCATAAGTCTTTCACCAGTACTATAGTAAAAACTCTCAATTGATCTCATAAATGGCAAGCGAGAACTCTAATGGAGAAAAAGCATACATGGAAGATTCTAGACTAAACCATAAATGGATACACTTTTATTCAAGTGTGATACTCTAATAGAGCAAGATCATGCATGGAAGGTTCTATACTATATAAATAAGAAGTCTGCACATGATTAGACAACGGATTACATTGAGCAAAGACTAATGATCAACATTTAACTTGGTAATGCATATGTCCAGGTGAAGCTCCTTGGAGTCTCCGTGCACCATATTAGGGTGAAAATCATACCATGGGTCTTCCATGTCCACTTCGCCGGGAACAAAGCAGGTCGGCACAATCCCAGTCAGGGTCATGGAGCTGGGATGGGCGCCCACGTACCTCAGATGGGCAGTAACAGTGAGCACGCACCCGTAAACCAGCCTCATGTCAGCGTCAGTGGCGTTGCCCCTGACGCACACTACAGAGACGGGGCGGTGGCCTGCGCGGGCCTTGCCGGTGCCCATGACCAAGAGGACGACGTTGTCGTCCTCCTCCGCGACTAGCAGGTGGCGGTGATCCTCCAGAGACTCTGACATGGCGAACGGGTAGCACGTCTCGTACTTGTTGTTCACCGTCGCGGGTTAGTAGTGTTCGACGTACGGTGCCGTGAGGTGATGCACGAGGCTCACCGGCGAGCCCTGAAATGGCAGCATGCACTCATAGCAGTAGCAGGGCACGTGCGCGCATATGGAACTATGATCCACCAGCGAGTGCTGGTCGATGTACATATCGAGACAAAACTCTTGTAGACGCAGGGGACCTTGGAGGCATCGACCAGGCCGTCCAAGAAACGGGAGTGGCTGTAGGGGATGTTACGTCAGGTGAATATATGAGCAAGTTACCACGAGATTTAATCCAAATAAGCACAAAATAAATCATGACGACTATAACAGAGATTAAACTAATCATGGGGACTAGCATAATAGATGAACAGATTGAATCTAGGACACAGACTAGAAACATGAATTATACCATGATTTCGAACAGGAAGGACAGAAACACATATGGTGCAACAGGTGTCAGTGTCAAAACCGGCCGATCTCGGGTAAGGGGGCCCAAGCTGTATGTCTAAGGACCAATTGTAACTATGGATAAAGGACACAATGTTTATCTAGGTTCGGGCCCTCTTAATGGAGGTAAAACCCTACTCCTTCTTGATTATATTCGAAGGGTATAGGGGTTACAAGACTTGATCTACCATGAGATCGAGTTGGCTAACCCTAGATTAGCTAGCCTAGCAATGTTGTGATCCTGCCTCCGATCTACCCTCCGGTTTATATAGACACCGGAGGGGCGTAGGGTTGTATGAAGTCGGTTTTACAGAAAGGAATAACACATCCGGACACCTATACTTGCCATCCATGCATATAGGAGTCCCTACCGGACACGAGAGGTGATCTTCTGTCTTGTATCTCGATGGCCCATCAGTCCGGCCCATATCCAATAGACCGGATGCCCAAGGACCCCCTAGTCCAGGACTCCCACAGTAGCCCCTGAACCAGTCTTCAATGATGATATGTTCGGCATGCATATCGTCTTCGGCATTGCATGGAGGGTTCCATGAATAGTACACATTGGCTTCCCCTTGTAAACGAATTGTATCCGACTTTGCATAGTGATCACAACCCTTAGCCGCGAAGGCAGGATATATATATATATAATGAGAATAGTGTCTTTTACTGACAATTTTTTGGTCGAAGCGCCAGACTTGACCCTTCGACATTTTGAACCGTTTTCACACCCCGCGTTCCGTATTTCGAGGCCACGCCTCATTGGCATGTCCTATCAAAACAAAGAGCATGCCCACTTAATACGTGTACTGCTCATCAGTAATATTTGGGTAATCCAACCATTCGCGGCACACGCTTTCATTGGGAATAGGCGAGATTCAAGGCACGAGTGGGGGGGCGGTTGGCATTTCTACCGCCTATAAGAGGGCAATGGACCATTAATTTCTCCCACACCCCTTCACATCTCCTTAGCCTTCCAATCTCCCAAGCTCTTAGCGCCCGGAAAGTTTCCGTCTTTCTCACCACCACCACACATTCTCCGACGATGGTCGGATCCGGTTCCAAAGGCAAGTGGGAGGCCTCCTCCGTTACGGAGAAGGAGATAAAAAATCTCCAGAGTGCGGGCTACCTCGCCGCCAACATCACGCACAGGCTTCCCCCTGAGGGTTAGGTCATTCCCACTCCAGAGCCCGGCGAACGGGTCGTCTTCCTTCCCCACTTCCTTAGAGGGTTAGGTTTTCCACTCCACTCGTTCGCCCATGGACTCATGTACTACTACGGGCTAGATTTCCACGATCTATCCCCGAACTCTTTCCTCCACATCTCGGCGTTCATCGTCGTGTGTGAAGCTCTCCTCCGCGTCCACCCACACTTTGGCCTGTGGCTCAAGGTCTTCAACGTGAAGTCGAAGGTGGTCGATGGGCAGCACGCGGACTGCGGCAGAGCTATGATCAACAAGCTGCCTAATACCACGTGGCCCAAGGGGGCCTTCATGGAGACCATTAAGATCTGGCAACATGAGTGGTTCTATATCACTGAGCCGCGCCTCACTAAGTGGGCGGCAACTCCGGACTTTAGATCCGGACCCCCCATGAGGCTCGTCTCCTGGACCGCAAAGGGCCACGACTAGGGGTCCCAGACGGAGGTGCAGACGCTACAAATGCGTATCACCAACATGCTGGAAAAAACGTTGGTCTAACCAATGTGGTTCAGATTATGCTCTGCCGCATCCTCCCCTGCCAGCGCCGGGCTGCCCCATGTGGAAGTTCAAGCAGGAGGAGCTGCGGACTCTGCAGCACTTCCTCGGCACCACGCACGAGGGAATGTGGAAGCTGCTCTTCAAGGCGCAGAAGAGCTGGCCCATGGAGACCGAAGACGTTGGCCTCAATGCCGCGAATCCAGCATCTCCGGTAAGTACTTAGCTTTCTAAAGACATACCCAGTTTATATATTCGGTTGATGCAAAACTCATTAGTTCATCCTTTACAGGGCTAGACCAAGAAGTCGGAGTGGATTAAGAGTCCGGCTCCATTGCCTGAAGACCCAGTCACTCCTCAGCTGGAGGAGATGCTAGTCCCGGCGCCTTATAATGTGTTGGAGAAGAAGGCCAAGAAGAAAGGCAAGGGGCCCAAGGATGGGCCCCGCTGCAAAGGCCCTCCGGAAGTAGTGTCCGGAGAGACCAAAGCTGTCTCCTCCCATGAGGAAGATGAGGATGAAGAGGAAGAAGAGGAGGAGGAGGAAGTGGAGAGCGACTCCCCCCTCAAGACGAGGAAGGAAAGAGGACAGCCTCCGAGAACCTGGAGGGTGCGACGCTGAAGAAGGGGCGGGTGGTCCTCTCGGATAGTTCGGACTCAAAGTTCGAACACAACCCGAAGAGGGTCCAAAGGGAGAAGCCCCTGGCCGAAACGTAAGTATCAAAATCTTACCCATTCAATTATCGCTTGATCTTCCTCTGTCATATCGAGTCTTTTTTTTTGCTTTTCAGCCCTCCGCGCGAGACCCGATTCCTTCCTCTTCGGAGGGGAACTCTTTAGCACCTGGAGAGGCGGAGAGTGACCGGCCATCTCGCGCCTTCTCTCCCCCTGCCATGGAGGACACCAAGGTGTCATCCCAAAGGCCATCTCCTGGCCGGGGAGGGGCGGACAAGATCGTCTAGAAGGCGCCCGCGGACAACACCTCGGACGCCATAGGGCAGGGCACGGCGACCCCCATGACCATTGAGGGTAGGGGGCTTCAACAGTCTGGGCCCTCACCGAACACCGCCCTGGAGACCAGTACGGCTCTGGGTTCGGACCAAAACCCCCCTTTGAAAGAGGGGGGGCTACAGCTCCATCAGTGGCCTTCGTCAATCCGGAGGCCGCTGACACTCTACAGGAGGCACTGCAACATGCGTCCACCATGGAGGAACACCGCACCCTAATGGGTGCGGTTATGGAAAAGGTTCGGTCCGCAAAGAGCGGACTGACCGAAGCCTTCAACAGCCTACTGACGGGCTTTGAGGTATGTGGTGTAATATTCTTTACAAGTTTATATATATATATATATATATATATATATATATATATATAAACACTATTCTGATCACATGATCAGAATAATATTCTGATCACAACCTGAACTGCCTAAGTAACGCGTCTGACCTTCCGTGTGAACTAGGTTGAACTTCCGCCAACATTGCCCAAATGGGGCTTGCGATATACCGTTGGAAAGCTATGGACACCAATATCATGACCCAACTTAAATTTTTGGCAAAATGTAAGCGGTTTAAGAGCAGTTTTGAAAACCGTTTTTTCTTCACATAAACAACGTGAATCGTATTTTCGATCGCATTTCTAAACCTTTTACCGAAATGAGGCATATAATATGGCGTTGGAAAGCTGCTGCAAAACCGCTCCTTCCACATGTTAAAAGTTTTCTCTAATTCCCTATGGTTAAAGAGTAATTTGAAAAAACGTAAAATTTCATAAACAGATCAGCTGAGTTTGTTTTTTCAATGTCATTTCTAAACGGCTAATCCAATTGAGGCATATGATATGGCGTTGGAAAGCTTATGAAAATGCGCTACTTTTTCATGTTGAAAGTTTTTTTTCTAATTTTGAACGATTTAAAAATAATTTAGAAAATGGTCCAAGTCCTACCGAGTTCGTATTTTCGAGCTAATTTTTTAACCGTGCGTCCGAATGCAGTAAATGATATGGCGTTGGAAAGCTTGAACAAATGCGAAACTTTTTGGTATGTATCATTTCTCCCAATTCTTTAGAGTCTTAAGTCAGTTTCGAAAATGGCGAAAAACGTATTTTCGCCTTATTTTCTACAAACTTTATCGGAATGGCGCAAATAATATACCGATGAAAAGCTACGGAAAATGCAAAACTTTTTCATGTTGATGGTTTTCTCTGATTCCTAGCCATTTTCAAGTAATTTCAAAAACGGCGAGATCAGTCGTTTTGCCTTTATCGCGAAATAGATTCGCCAAAAATGCATCGCGTGAAGTACCTGAACTTCTCGGTATGAAACCTTGAACTTCACTCTATTTTTCATGTGCTTTTTCTTCCTTGTATATCTCTATCCACTGCTCCTAGCTCTACATCTACTCACCGGAATTGAGCAAGTGATATACTAATGGAAAGCTGTTGTAAACACGCAACTTTTCCGTTTTGATCAATTTTTCATACTCGCAACGATTTTAAAAGTTTTTCATCTGAAATTCATTCAGCGCAGTAGTTGAACTTCATGCTATTTTCACGTTGAACTTCGGTGACGTATTTTTGTTTGTACACGCGCCTGAACTTCCCTCTGTACGAACCCGACCTTTGGGCTATCTTTGCAACCGTGGCTTCCCCCGCGAATTATTCTGGTTAGTAGTGTTCTATATGATGTTAGTGTAATCTAGAAAGGTTTTTTAGTAACTAAATACCGGTTTTAAATAGAAATCTTGCTCGCCGGCGGATTTTGCTCTCGGGTCGTGATGAAATTGCGTTTTTTTGCTATTTTACTGCCTGATTTGTTCGACCTGAACTTCCCCTGGTGCTAGGTTGAACTTCCGTCAACATTGCCCAAATGGGGCTTGCGATATACCGTTGGAAAGCTATGGACACCAGTATCATGACCTAACTTAAAATTTTGGCAAAATGTAAGTGGTTCAAGAGCAGTTTTGAAAAGCGTTTTTTCTTCATATAAAAAACGTGAATCGTATTTTCGATCGCATTTCTAAACCATTTATCGGAATAAGGCAAATAATATGGCCTTGGAAAGATGCTGTAAAATCGCTCCTTCCACATGCTAAAAGTTTTTTCTAATTCCCTATGGTTAAAGAGTAATGTGGAAAATCGTAAAATTTCGCAAACCGAACAACCGAGTTCGTATTTTCGTTGCCATTTCTAAACGCCTAATCTAATTGATACAAATGATATCACGTTGGGAAGCTTATGAAAATGCGCTTTTTTCTCATGTTGAAAGTTTTTTTGTAATTTTGAATGGTTTAAGAGTAATTTAGAAAACAGTACAAGTTCTACCAAGTTTGTATTTTCGATATTATTTTTAAATCATACGTCCGAACATAGCAAATGATATGGCGTTGGAAAGGCTGAACAAAGGCAAAACTTTTTGGTATATATTGTTTCTCCAAATTCATTATGGTTTTACGTTGATTTTGAAAATGGCTAAAAACGTATTTTCGCCGTAATTTCTACAAAATTCATCGGAACGAGGCAAATAATATACTATTGAAAAGCTACGGAAAATGCGAAACTTTTTCATGTTGATGGTTTTCTCTCAATCGTAGCCATTTTCAAGTAATTTCGGAAACAGCGAGATCAGTCGTTCTGCCTTTATCGCGAAACAGATTCATCGAAAATGCATTGCGTGAAGTACTTGAACTTCTGTGGCGGTTCTGCCTGAACTTCACTCCGTTTTTCACGTGCTTTTTTTTTTGCTCGTAGCTTTTCATTCACTAACCGAAATTAAGCAAGTGATATACCGATGGAAATCTGCTATAAACATGCAACTTTTCCGTGTTGATCATTTTTTCATACTCGCGACGGTTTTAGAAGTTTTTCTTGTGAAATTCGTTCAGTGTAGTAGTTGAACTTCCTGCTGTTTTCAGGTTGGACTTCTGTGACATATTTTTTGTTTGTAATTTTCCCATCCATTTTCGTAAGTGTTACACAAATGATATTATTTTTGTACAAACCTCTCTCACAATATTTTTTTAACTTTCTCCGGCCGAGGACTTGAACTTACACAAATGATATTCCTGTCGTTTTGAAGTAAATTAGAAAATGACAAGATCATGATTTCTGCCTTCATCGCGAATGGAAATGCACTGCGTGAAGTAGTTGAACTTCTCGGGCATGTCTGTTTGAACTTCACTCTGTTTTTGACGTGCTATTTTTTGACATGTTGTTTTTCGCACTGCGTGAAGTAGTTGAACTTCTGGGGCATGTCTATTTGAACTTCACTCTGTTTCACTTTATTTGTATTTTTCTTGTATGAAATACACACCATGTAGTACGTGAACTTCCGGTTGTTATCACTTTTGAACTTCTCTCTGGTTTGAGAGAATTATTTTGAAACACAAAAAAACATATTTTTAATGTATTTTGGACATCTAAATACATGGTGAACCTCTCTCACAAGAATTTTTTGAACTTTTCCTCGCTGAGCAATTGAACTTCTATCAACCATTCTTTTCATTTATGAGTTGTTTTTAAAAGTGCAAAAAATGGTGCCTTGTTTTTTATTTTTTGAACAAGTAAATCCTAGGTTTTAATAAACTCTGAACTTCTCTGTTATTTCAATTTGAACTTCACCTTTTTATATTTTGAGTAAAGAATAGTATTCGATTTTTATACGGAAAGCTTATGAATCGGTGGAACGCTTATGAATCGCAACAAGTTTTCCATGTAGACATGTGTTACAAATTCGTTGTTGTTTGAGAGCAGTTTTTTAAATGGCAAAACAACGTTGTTTTTTACCTTCGAAAACAACATGTAAATGAACGACGGACGTCTCGTAAATATAACCATGCTGGGTGGAGCACGTGAACTTCTTGCAACGAACTTTTGGGCTTTTAGTTTCATATTCGTTTATTCTCTTCTGAAACGCATTACGTGAAGTAGTTGAACTTCCCATTGTTTTCACCTTGAACTTCTGTCACGTATTTTTGTTCAACCTCTCTCACAAGAATTTTTGAACTTTCTCGGGTAGAGCACTTGAACTTCTAGCAACAAATTTTTTAGCATTTTCTTTTTTCATTCTTTTTTTAATACAAAATGCACACTGTGTAGTACGTGAACTTCTGGCACTTATCAATTTGAATGTCTCTTTGCTTCTCTTTAGTAACATAAAAAATCTGAGTTTTTATAGACATCGAACCACTCTAACTTTTTTATTCTCATTTGAAATGCATTTCGTGTAGTAGTTGAACTTCTCGCTGTTTTGGACGTCTATGTGTCGTAGTTTTTGAACTTGTTTGGGGCTTCACCTTTTTTTAGTTTTTTTGCATTAAACATACTAAAAGCTCTTTTTTGCATCAAAGCATACTATTGAACTTCATGAAACAATAGAAAACAAGAAATTAGATAACCCGATGTACAAATGGGGACCAAAAAAACAAACGATCTTATTCCCTTTCATACGGCTCACTGAATTTCACATGTCAAATGGACTTCACTTAGTTGTCTCACCTTCATCATACACCTTGTACATCCAAGCCCAAAATCAAAATCAAAACCATGCCTCTCCAAACACAACATGTGCATAGAGAGAGCTATAGTTGCTCCTTCCCAGCTATATGTGAACTTCTAAGGTCGATGTATTTTTTCTGTAGTAGATGCATACCAACTACGGGGAGGAGAATCTTTTTGTTAGTAACGGGAAAAATTTGAGTTTTTGTAATAAATATCAAACCGCTCCACTTTTTTGAAATTGAACTTCTTGGTCTATTGTTTACTAACGAGGAAAATCTGGGTTTTTCATATACATTAAACTATTCTATTTTTAAAAATTGAACTTCTTGGTTTTTCAATTTGGACTTGGTGTTGTTTCTTTTAGTAACGGAAAAAAATCCTAGTTTCTTAATAAACATCGACCTATTCCGTATTTTAAAGATAAACTTCTAAGTTTTTTGAACAGAGATAATCCCTTTTTATATGAATTTGTTTGACATGATTTTTTTAAATTTGATCTTCTTACGGTTTCTATAAACGTTGAACTTCTTCGTATTTTTAAATTTGAACCTCTAGGCCTTAAATCCATAAAAAATATTCTTGGTTTCAGTTTTTAGACACGAGAAAAATCTTATTGTTATATTAACATTGAAGTGCTCGCCTTTTTAAATTTGAGGCTCCTTTTTTATTTTTTAAAAATGGAACATCCTTCTTTTTGTAGATATGAGTTTTTGCCTATTATTTGAATTTAAACTTATTTGAACTTCATGGGATTTTTTTAGCAAGATAATTCTTTTTAAACTTTTTTAGCTTTACCTTTTTATTTTAATTTGAACTTCATTTTATTCTTTAGTAACGAGAAACATCTAAGTTTTTTAACCTTTGAACTTCTCTCTTTTTTGACTTTGAACTTCTTAGAAAAAAATATGGTTTTAAATAAGTAAACAACTTTCTAAGTTTTTAAATTTGAACTTCTAGGTTCTTTGACCTTCTCGGTTATTTCAAATTGAACTTCTAGGTTTTTTTACACTAGTGCTAGTGTCTAAAACATTCTTATATTATGGGGCAAAGGGATCATTTTTTATATAAATATTGGAATTACTTTGTTATTTTAATTTTGAACTTCTAGGTGCTTTGAGGAACATGAAACTTCTTGACATAGTACAGAATCCTTTAGGTATACTCAGAAAATTCTTGAGTTTTTTCCTCTAAAATCTCTCGTATGTTTTTTTGCACATCGATTTTTTAGTGATGTTTCTCTTTTTTTTTGAACTTCACTTTTTCTCGAAAATGAACTATTGGCTTTTTGTTTCTCAACTTTCTGTGTTTCTCTGGTGAACTTTTCCAGTCTGTACGTATTTTTTTCTTCTATGAAATTTGTGTGGTTTCATACCTGAACTTTAAGTTTTCTGTTCTTTATTTTTTTTCTATGAAATTTGTGGGTTTCATACCTGAACTTTAAGTTTTCTGTTCTGTATTTTTTTCTTCTATGAAATTTGTGTGGTTTCATACCTGAACTTTAAGTTTTCTATTCTTTGAACTTGCTAGCGGCAATACATGCAAGAAAGCGCTATGTAACATAATACCGACGTAGTAGTCTGTTTGGTAATCGTAAGGAAATCCAAAAAACATCAACCAAATCTCTGGGCCAAATGAGGTGGTGCGTCTGTTAAGAGCTTCATTATGCGGCACAAAGGTGATAAGAAAATCCTCCTCCTCAAGCTCTAGCGGGGTATTGACAGCCGTATCTCTCAAGAAAGAACTTGCAAAACCAAAGATTCCAATACCCAGAGGATGATCACTACATTCAGTGGTAAAAAGATGCGCTTCATGTAGCAAACCTTCAATCGCTGTTTGAACGGCAGCCCGGCGATGCAGAGGAACATATGCGCTTGCTTCCGCAATCGCCAAGAAGTCGTGGTTGAGCAGCGCAATCGGTCCGACCACCATCCCAGACCGAACCAGACGAGTGGCGCAATCGCCAAGGCTTTAGGGGGTTATGGATCTCTTGTCAATTGGTACAATCCTCGCCAGGATAGACGGTACATGCTCCTCAAAGCTCGCGTTATCCGTCTGAATCTCGTGCCCAAGAGTTTTATTGTTTGGCAGTTGGGAGGTGCACGAGACTGCTGGACGGTCCAGGTTACTATTTTGAGAAGCAGTGACTGGAATGGGTTGCTGCCTGATGTGCTGCCTACAAATGAAGAACCTCCTCCCGCAGATGGCAATCCACATCCTCAGTTCGGGCCTGAACTCACTGCTGAACAACTTTACCAGCAGCAAGTTCACAACTGGCTGGTACAGAATGCTGCCCCCAATCACCCTGTGCCTCACAACAATGCAGAAGCTCCCAACCAAGGGTGGGCTCCCTGGCCTGAACCTCCAGCTCCTCCTATGCCACCCCACCTAATGAACTTCCAAGCCTGGCTGGCCTCTCAGGGTTTGACTGTTATGCATGGAGTGGTTCCTGACAATAATGTCACTGACAATCCTATGCAAGCATGGCATGAGGCGATTACTGAATCTTCTGAATATACATCCTCGGAAGACTCTGATGCCACTGTCTCCGACTTGCTTGTTATGCCAGTGACTTCTCCAGGAGCCTTTTCTGCTGCTCTGGCGGCTCCATCTGCTGCTCCTGACGTGGTTACCATCTCTGTCGACATTCATGACCAAGGTATGCGCTTTGGTCTATCTGCTCAGGGCGATTCCCTCATGGAAATCCTTTTGGCCAACCTTGTTCCCCGACAGCAAGTCAATACTGCACTTTTCAATGCCATTCGGCCTATACTTGCTACAAGGGGACCATGGGCTGCTGGTTTTGGATTCAGACACGAGGTTATGCACTTTGAAGTTCAGGTCACTGCCGACCCTACTGGCATTCAATTCTCACAAAATACTCTGCTTGCTCCGGCAACTACTGCATCAGTGCTCATTGAGGAACTTTCTGACAGCCAGGCACCACTTGTTGATCAGTCCAGGCTGGAGCCACAGGGCTCCATGGAAGCTTCTCATGTGCTGCTGACTGAAACTGAGGATTCTGCCACTGTGGTGGTACAAACCAACAATTTCAGTTCTGATTCGGAGACTGATTCACACCTCATGGACTTGGCTGCACATCACTCTGAAACTCAGACTGGCCTGCTTCAGATTGCGACAGGTGCCATTTCTGAAACTACAATCAGTGCGGTGGGTTCTTCAGCTCATAAACGCAAAGGAAAGGCGCCAGTCCCCATTGACACTTCCACTCTCCGTCGTAGCACTCGTACTAACAAATATGATGGATTTCGCACCACCTCTCTGTCTGAAGCCAAGGTCTCTAAATCCAAGGTAAAACCGCGCACTGTTCCTACAGCCGTCTCTACTGGTCCTGCAACTGCTGCTTCAAATCAGATGGCTCCTGGAGATCTCCCACCTCCAACTGACATTGCCACAATGCAAGCCATTGGCACAAATCTATGTGCTATCCCGGAGGAGGAGCTCACGGTTGCTGCTTTCACTGAAGACCTGGCGGGGACCTCTTCATCAACCTCAGCTTGATTTCTCGCTTTATTTCTTCGCTTAATGACTCTTTTGCAGTCGTGGAACGTACTTTGTTGGAATATTCGTGGTCTTAATGCGGACAAAAAGCGCTTAGCCTTATCTAATGCGATCCAGTCTAGTGGATGTGTGATTATCTGTCTTCAAGAGACTAAAATGCAGACGTTTGATGCTAGCACTCTCAAGTTGATTTGTCCGAAACGCTTTGATAAATTTGCGTATATCCCGTCTGTCGAAGCGTCGGGGGGAATTGTTACGATCTGGAATAGTGCTCTCTTCTCTGGTACGATCGCCTTTGAGGAACAATTTGCGTTAGGCGTCACCTTCACTTCCACTCAAAATGCGCATACTTGGACGTTGGTTAACATCTACGGCCCGTGTCAAGGGGAGCAGCGTAATACTTACACTAAATGGTTGTTTGACTTGACAATCCCGCCGACTGAAGATTGGCTACTGCTTGGAGATTTCAATTTCATTCGATCGCCTGACAATCGAAACCTACCAGGGGGAAACGCCCAGGATATGTTTACTTTCAACGACTTCATCCGTGAGCAAGACTTAACTGAACTTCCTATTAAAGGTAGGGCTTACACCTGGTCGAACATGCAGATCAACCCCCTACTCGAACAACTAGACTGGTTCTTTACCTCGCTCAACTGGACGACATCCTTCCCCAATACCATGGTAAACCCTTTGGGCCGCCCTGTATCTGATCACATTCCCTGCTCCGTGGTCATTCAATCCACAATCCCCCGGAGCAAGATCTTCCGGTTTGAAACCTACTGGATTGCGCACCCTGGCTTCATGCAGACTGTGGAGGATGCTTGGAATAAACCCATAAAATTTGGCAAAGACAAAAATGCAGCTTCGATCCTTTGTCAAAAGCTGAAAGCTGTCAGATACGCCCTATCCCACTGGAGCAAAAAGATTTCCCGCCTAAAAATTGCCATTGAGAACTCAAATAAGGCCCTTCTTGAGCTGGATAGTCTTGAAGAACGACGTACACTTTCGATCCCTGAGCGTAACTTCAGAAAAATCCTCAAAAAACACCTCCTACGACTCCTTAGTTACCAAAAGGAGTACTAGAAGAAGAGATGCACAATCCGTTGGATTAAGTTTGGCGACGAAAACTCGAAATTTTTTCAAGCTGTTGCCACGGAACGATTCAGACGAAACTGCATTGCTACCCTAAAATCTGAAAATGGGTATACTGTCACGGATCATGCAAGTAAAGAAGCTATCTTATTTCAAGCCTTCAAACAAAGGCTGGGTTCTTGCTCGAAACCTAACATGAAACTCAACCTATCGTCTCTGCTCCGTCACCAAGTGGACTTTGATAGCCTCACTGCCCCGTTTGCAACGCATGAAATTGATGCTGCGATTAAGGAAATGCCCCCGGACAAAGCCCCGGGCCCGGATGGTTTCAATGGAGCCTTTCTGAAAGCTTGTTGGCCTATCATTAAAAATGATTTCTACAACTTATGCAATGAATTTCACAGAGGAGACTTGAATCTTGAAAGCTTAAATTATGGTTATATCACTCTGATACCAAAGAATGCCTCCCAGGAGACGGTCAATGACTTCCGCCCAATCACTTTGCTCAATTGTTGCCTTAAGCTGATCACCAAACTACTGGCCAATCGTCTCCAAAAAATCATCTTGCAGATAGTTCACCGTAATCAGTACGGGTTCTTGCGTGGTCGGTCCATACATGACTGCTTAGCGTGGGCCTTCGAGTATATTCACCAGTGTCAAGCCTCGCAAAATGAGATTATCCTACTGAAACTTGATTTTGCCAAAGCCTTTGACACTATTCAACACTCGGCTATGCTCCACATTATGAAAAAAGTGGGTTTCAATGACAAATGGCTCCACTGGATGCAAAGTATCTTCAATTCTAGCAAATCCTCAGTCATTCTAAATGGTACTCCAGGAAGTTCTTTCCTATGCAAGTGCGGTGTGCGACAAGGTGACCCCCTCTCGCCTCTGATATTTGTTATAGCTGCGGATCTCCTTCAATCTGCAATCAACGAGGCTCTTCGGAATAATATCCTGGACTTACCAATCCAACGTGACACTAACGGGGATTACCCAGTTATCCAATACGCGGATGACACACTCATCATCCTGCCAGCTTGCACCCGACAACTCACCAAGATTAAGGAAATTCTGGAGGATTACGCCACGTCAGTAGGGCTCAAAATCAACTTCCATAAGTCCACACTTGTGCCAATTAACACGCCTCCTAACAAATGCAAAGAACTGGCTGAGCTGTTAGGTTGCACAGTGGGTTCCATGCCGTTCACATATCTGGGGCTGCCCCTAGGCACCACTCATCCGACCGTGCTGGATCTGGCTCCGCTTGTTTGCAAAGCAGAAAGAAACATTACGGCTGCTATGTCTCTAATGTCGTACGCGGGGAAACTTGCTCTAATGAATTCGCTGGTAACCTCTCTTATCATGTTCACTATGGGTACCATTCGCATCCCACCAAAAATTGTGGCCCAACTAGACAAGATCAGAAGGCATTGCCTATGGCAAAAACGGACCGAGGATGGGACCAAGAGCAATTCTCTTGCGGCTTGGGACATGGTCTGCAGGCCTAAGAAAAATGGTGGACTGGGAGTTGTCAACCTCAAAATACAGAATGACGCTTTGCTGCTTAAGTTTCTCCACAAGTTTTACAACAGGCATGATATCCCTTGGGTACATCTCATTTGGGATTCCTACTATGGTGACTCCATCCCTCATGCACATGATGCATGTGGCTCCTTCTGGTGGAAAGACTTAACTCAGCTAATGCCCATATATCGCGGCGTCACGCACGTAAAAATTGGGAATGGATCTTCTACGCTCTTTTGGAAAGATAATTGGAGCCAGTCCATATATGCTGATAGTTGCCCGAGAGCATACTCATATGCTATCTCTGAAGATGTCTCGGTCCAACACATTTTCACGTCCCCCCATCTGCAGGAAAACTTTCAACTCCCGCTCTCTATTCAGGCCCGTGATGAGCTGCGATCCATCCAACTTGAAGTGGCCGAAAACACTCTTACGGAGGAACATGACACCTGGCAGTGTATTTGGGGCGGCAATACTTTCCAGACATCATCATACTACAGATTCTACTTCAGAGATGTAACTGCCCATGAAGCCTTCGGTTGGTTATGGAAAGCAAAGTGTACTCCCAAGCTCAAAACATTCGGGTGGTTCCTGCTGGTTGATCGCCTCAATACCAGAAACATGCTCAAGAGGAGGCACTACAACATTGGGACAAACTTTGATTGCCTCCTCTGTGGCCAACATGTTGAAGAAACGGTGGAACACCTCTTCTTTCACTGCACATTTAGTCAGGAATGCTGGCTACATCTTGGCTTCAACTGGTCTTTGCAGTGACAGACTTGACATGATCAAACATCAAAAGACCGTGCACCCTAGAAAGATGTGGATGGATATTTTTTTGACGTCGGCCTGGAGTCTCTGGAAGGAGAGAAACAACCACCACTTTAGGAAAATTAAGCCATCAGTTGCTTCCTGAAAACAGAGGTTTAAGTTGGACTTTGACAATCTTAGATATAGAGTGAAACCTTCCAAACAACATATTGTATCTGCCATACTTGGGTCCATACAGTAGGCGTCTTGTAAACTAGGGTGTCCCATGGTGGTGCCACAACCACCCATGTATGTAAATCACACATGTAACTGTAGCGTCTTGTAAACTAGGGTGTCCCATGGTGGTGCCACAACCACCCATGTATGTAAATCACACATGTAACTGTACCCCCTGAGGTTTTAGTAATATATATGCAGTAGGAGCCTTTCCTACTGTCTTCATAGTCAAAAAAAAACATAATACCGACAATTTACCAATTGAAGAGGACATGAAACAGGCAAAGCATAGTATATGCCTACACAACCCACTATTCAGAGAAAGACACACCCACTAAGTGCCAGATAAAGAAATACTTTTTCTTCTAAAGTTAGTGGTTTCTATCCAGCACACACCCACTATATCCTATCCGCCTTCTCTCTCTCTCTCTTCTCATTTCTTTAACTAAGGACGGCAGCAACGCTCATCTCTTAAAAGAAATATCTCTCTCTCTCTCCCTCTTTCATTTTAAACTGCAGCAACAGCGTACCAACAAAACTCTAAACAGTGATCTGTTCCATCTTCATAAATCCTAAACAGAGGAAATTTCACTAATAGAAAAATGGTAGCCGTTTAGGTGTAAGGAGACCATGACGGGCCACAAGTTTTCATGGGTTGGGACACAGTAGTTGAACGTGCCCATTTGAGTCTTCTTTTCGGACACAATATCACGGCCGGGCGTACGAACCAGATAAGACTGTCCACCAAGTGTGCGCTGGCTCGGCTGGCTCCCCAACCCAAACAAACGAGTTTTCTCGCATACATGCTACCACTTCGGCTCAGCATTACTGTGGCATCTCTGCCCTGCTATTTCACCAGTCCTTCCTTGACATATACTCTCCTCCTGGTGGTGTGTGTTTTACTTCAACATTTTGCTGGGATCATAAGATGGCAAGATATGGTGGTGCAGTACGGGCTAGCTGCCGGATGTTCGACCATCAAGGACTACTGAGTCAGTCACTGAAAAACATGGGGCTTGGTTCGTGTTGTGCCTCCGGGGCAGATGAGTCCAGGTAGTAGTACATCCTGCCTCGAGGACTGTTGGTTCAGGACTGAAAAGTGCCAAACGCAGCACACAACTTGTCAGCAGAATTTGAGCTTTTGCAGGAATCACTCCCATGCTATTTTGTGTAGTATACCGTCATACTGTGTGATGCGAGCATACCAGAGAAGAAGACTCGAGGCAGGCATGTTTCCAAATATACTTCACTTGGATTGCAGCAGCAAACACCGGATTTTGGACAATTATAGCAGCTTCAGGCCATATGTACTCACATGCACTGCACTGCTCCTTTCCACAAGATTACAAGGCCGTATTTATGAGCGCGGTCGAAGAAGAGCGGAGGGAATCAATCCAAACAGCAACCGAAAGAAGATCAGAATTGGGAAAAGATCTACTAGCACAGGAAGGTCGAAAATAAGCTGTAATTAATCGATTAATCGAGTCGCAACCTCAAAAGAGAACCAACTCCCCTCTTCATTTCAAGAAGGGAGCAAAAATTAACCGAGTCTTCTGTACTCAGCTTGAAGTCTTCACAATAAGTCTCCCTTTACAGGATGGTGGGCAGCAGGATTCGGGGTGTTGTGTTCACGAACGGTCGGCAGCTCCGTCTTTGAACGGCCCGGGGCTGCATACTTGAACGGCTCAGGGCTGCTTTGGGAGGACTCGGGGACGCTGCTGCAGATCGGATCAGGGTGAGGGTGCTCTCCACTGCCCTGAAGAAAATGCCCTGCAGGACAAAACACACACGCAAGAACCTTGCGATATAAGTGCGCGACAGATTTAGGAGCTACAGGATCAGTAGAAATTGAACTGCAGAGTGCATACGAGTCGACCTTCACTCCAACGCTCAGGAGGTGCCGAGCGTGACGGAGCATGCCGGCGACGCGCAACCATGGCGCGGCCAGATGCAGGTTCTGGCCTCCTCCATCTGAAGTTCGACGCCTCCTCGATCTGCAGGATAGCACCCCATCCGCACGCGGGCTGGTGGTCGCCGGAGAGTGGAGGGTGGTGAAGGATCCTCGCCGGATCGGGCTTCCCCAAGGTGCTCTGGCATGTGGTGTGGCGCGTCATCGGCTGGGGTCGGGGCTGCGGTTGCGCCGCCAGCGGGGGCGGGGCTGCGGCGGCGCCGCCTGCAGGGGCGTGGCTGCGGCTGCGTGGCGGTGGCGGCGTCACCGGTTAGGGTATGGGCAGCGGGATGGGTGCTCCCACGGTGTCGACGGAGAGGAAGGAGGAGATCGGTCAAAGGGAAGGGTGGGCATGGCGGCGCATGACTTGCCGGTGGGGCGGGAGTGGGAGGGTGCGGGGGCGGCGACGCCGGGTGGAGGCGGGGTCAGGGGGAGGTGGGCGTCGCTGGGACTGGGGAGATCCGGAGGTTGGGGTTCGGGCGATGTGGTGGACGAGGAGGCGTGGAGTGGGCTTGTTTTTTTCTTCATGGGTTTCGGGAGCTGGGGAACATGTCTTCGGGCCTATATAGCGCCGACCATGATCCGAATAACTATTCTCATCCTAGGATCAGATAAGTGTTATATATATATATATATATATATATATATATATATATATATATATATATGCGTGAGGTGAAACCCATGTGTAGACAGTAGCCCCTGAGACTCTGTCCGGATTAGAACAAGCCGAATAGAGGATCAAAATCAAGTGTATAATTCGTCGTACATGTTGTTGAGCATGCTTCTATGTCGGCGGCTACTGCTCAGGCCGCAGAGATTGCCGAGCTCATTCGGAAGCTTCGGCTATCCGATGAGGAACTCGACCGCATCAACAAGCAGTTTAACGAAACCCAAGGTATGTAGCATTATGCCATACCTGAAAGTTATATGTGTGTTAGTGGTTTTAAATTGACTAAGAATCATATAAATATACTCATAGTTGGTGCAGCCGAGGTCGAGTCCCTCAAGAGCGCCCTCGCCGAAGCCAAGAAGGAGGCGGAGGCGAGCAAGGCGGCCGCAGACAAAGCGGCTAAGGAGTTAGAGGTGAAGCAAACCACCCGCCGCAGACACGAAGCGCGGGTGGGGGAGGTCGAACAGGAGCTCAAGGACGCCATCGCCAAGTGCGAATCCTTGGAGCAAAAGAGTTCAGAACAGGACTCCGAGCTCACCAAAGCGCTGGAAGGCGCAAAAGAAGCCCGGGTTGAAGCCCAGGGCACTCGCCAGGAGATCCAAGAGGCGAGGAAGATAGCGGCTGGTAAGGCCTTTATCATGCAGAGTAGATTTACTAGTAAGAGATATATTTTGCTGACCCGAGTTTGGAGTTCTCCAGGCACCTTTTGGGGATCTACCGAGGAGTATTGCGGCCGCCGCCGACTTCTTCCGAGTGAAAGAGGGGAGCTCGACGGAGAAGCTGTTCTGGTCGCAGTACCTTGCGCCAGAACATCCAGTGGCCCTTAGTGACCAGCTGAAGCCGTTGTCCGAGCTGCACAGGGTGGCCGGACTGGCCATGAAGGATGTAATAGTCCATATGTGGTCGGTCGAGGCCATACCTAGCAGTCTCTTCGGACTCGTGAAGCGGATGGTGAATGCACTTCCTTGGATCGATACCCTCAACCAGTCATCCTGCATAGAAGGTGCCCGGATGGCCTTTGCCCGCGTCAAGGTTTAGTGGGCGAAGATGAAGGTCATCTAGATTGCCATCGCAGGGCCCCATGAAGGCAAGGAGCACCGGCGGCTGGAGAAGTATTTTGATGAGGTCCTCGAGGGAGCCCGCATTGTAGAGGGACAATGCTCAAAGGACGTCATATTTGAATAGTTGAGTCCGGTTTGTAAGAGCCGTGTAATGAACTCATGGTGTAAAATAGCTATGATTATGCTTTATGGTTAGTTTTTTCTCCTATTTGGCCGTTTATATGTCTGAAAGTTTACCAGTCATCGGCTTCAGCCCCCATGTGAATATTACATGGGTGTTCAAGAATGCATGACCGCACTTTATCCAACGTCTTGGTCCGATGTAGGAGGCGTCTTACAAGGTGAACTAGGCAATCAGACTATGTGGCTTTAGTACTTTCACTTAGCCATAAGAGTCCATTAGTGGCGCTAAGTACTAGCCCCTTGTTGCGTGAACGACAATCCGGAGTACGGCGCCTTTGCAACGTGGTTGGTCAAAAGCCCAGCCCCTTGTAAAACACGGCATAAATCGCAAACGATTTGTAGTATAACACTAAGTCACCGGATTGCTCACCCGCTCTCACCTATCATGACAGTTAGTTTCTGGCTTTCTCTACTGAGGTACTTAACTGGACGAACCAGAAATACAATCATAGTAGTTCTCCCTTTACTACCTTAGTCGAACTTGCAGAACGTAAGGTGGCAAACACAGGAGCCGGGCAACCGAACTATAGACCAAAGACATGATTCGAAGCCGATGCATATAATGCAATATCCGGGACACCGAAGAGTTCCCTATAGGTGTTCGGACTTAGAGGTTTGCGGGGCCGAATACAGCCCCTGGTATGAAGGCCGTGCCGAACGACACATGTTAGTCGAAGGTAAGGGGGGGAACACAAATGACAAGGTAATACCAGGATCCAACCAAGAAGGTGATGATCATCTGCTTCCTTTATATCTTTATTGATACGTCGACGACAGACAATGCGGTTCAATATTAAGGTCATATTACATGCCTAAAGAAGAAAAAGAAAGGGTTTTACATAAGGGAAAGTCTAACACAGGGCCTAAAGATCATAGTTCGAAAAAAGAAACTCCAGTGATGCCCTGCCGCATGTCTGCGCCATTTCTCCTTAGTAATAAGTCCTTTGAGAGGAGTATTTGATGGTTGGGAAACTCTAGCCTTAAAAGGATCTCCTACAACAACCATCTAGCAAGTAGGGCTCTTGATGAACCTGCAGTAAGAGGAAAAAGATATATGCAGTACAGATAGGGTCAAGCCATACAATGGACCTCTTCCGCAGTGTGCCTCCGGCGCCGTCCAAGGTATTTTTTAGTGTGTAATTATGTACGCGCGATACACGAGCCACAACCTGGTAGGGCGGTCGGCAGAGGCCGAACTGCTAATCAAGGTCCGGATCCGTTGATTTATCGCTATTATGCGTGGACCGGACTCATTTCGATACGTCGTTGGCTTTCTTGGCTTGATAAGGCCGCCATACACTTCGGCTGCAAGGGACGCTGTGTGCTCTTCAGTATGGAGGGAGCGCTCCATGTTACCATTGACTGTAATAACGCCACGAGGTTCGGGCATTTTAAGCTTTAAGTGAGCATAGTGCGGGACTGCGTTAAAGCGGGCGAAAGCAGTTTCTCCGAGTAGTGTGTGGTAGCCACTGCGGAAAGGGATGATGTCGAAGATCAATTCTTTGCTCCGGAAGTTGTTTGGGGAGCCGAATACTACCTCCAGCATCGGTGAGCCCATACAATGGGTCTCCACTATTGCTATCACACCTTTAAAGGTAATGTTACTAGGCTTAATTCATGATGGGTCAATGCCCATCTTACGGACAGTGTCTTCATAAATCAAGTTGAGACTGCTGCCTCCATCCATAAGGACTCTAGTGAGGTGGTATCCATCAATAATTAGATCAAGTACCAGGGCGGCCGAACCCCTGTGATGGATACTTGTTGGGTGATCCCTACGATCAAAGGTGATCGGATAGGCTGACCATGGGTTGAACTTGGGGGCGACAGGCTCTACAGTGTAGACATTTTGTAGTGCGCGCTTGCGCTCCCTTTTGGGAATGTGAGTGACATAGATCATGTTCACTGTCTTTACCTTGGGGGAAAACTGTTTCTGAGCCCCGGTGTTCGGCTGATGAGGCTGGTCATCGTCTTCGCTTGGAGGTCCCTTTCCCTTGTGTTCGGTGTTTATCTTACCAGCCTGCTTGAAAACCAGACAATTCCTGTTGGTGTGGTTTGCAGGCTTATCGGGTGTGCCATTAATCTGATAGGGCCTCTCAAGGATTTTATCCAACCTGGATGGCCCGTCTTTGTTGCCTTTGAAAGGTTTCTTCCGCTGACCGGACTTAGGGCCGCTGAATCCGGCATTGACTATCGTGTCATCTGCTTCGTCGTTTTTATTCTGATGTTTGTTTTTATTGTGACGAGGTTTACAATTGCCGCCCCTCACCTAAGAAGTGTCGGGGTTGCGTGAGCTATTGCTTCTACGAGCCAACCAACTATCCTCGCGCACACAGAAGCGGGTCATAAGTGTAGTTAAGGCTGCCATGGTTTTTGGTTTTTCCTGCCCGAGGTGTCGGGCAAGCCATTCATCTCGAACGCTGTGTTTGAAGGCCGCTAAGGCTTCAGCATCAGGACAATCCACGATCTGGTTCTTTTTTACTTTAGAATCGATTCCAAAGTTTGCGGGCTGATTCGCCTGGTTGCTGGATTATGTGACTCAAGTCATCAGCATCCGGTGGCCGGACATAAGTGCCCTGAAAGTTGGCCCGAAAAGCACCTTCCAAATCTTCCCAGGTTCCAATGGAGTTTTCTGGGACGCTGTTTAGCCAGTGTTGTGCTGGTCCTTTCAGCTTTAGAGGAAGATATTTAATGGCGTGGAGCCATGTGGATGTGGAGAATAAAATCTTCAATCCAAACGGTCAGATCCGTCATTCCATCGTACTGTTCAATGTTTATAGGTTTAAACCCTTCCGGAAATTGGTGTTCCATGACCTCATCGGTGAAGCATAAAGGGTGTGCGGCCCCTCTATATCACGCAATATCGTGGTGGAGATTGGCTGACATCTGAGTTTGGTTCTGATCCCGAGTATAGTAATGGTCGCCACGCCGGGCTTCATAGCCATTGTCTCGCTTCGGGGCACAACCCCTTGATCCGTAGATTGATCTGGTCTAACCAGCTTTATTGGCTAGGTCACGTTGCAAGTCATATGTGTATCCCGCGGCTGCTGTCTCCCTGCCTCTTCAGCGAGGGGGTGCGGGTTGGTGTTCGGCTTGATATGCCATTTTATCCCGCCCACGTGGTGGTCGGTCTGGTTGGTTTGCCTGATTGTATTTTGACGGTATTGGCTCACGGGGTTCGTCGTTGAATTGTGGCAGTAGCTTGCGCTTAGAGTAACTTTTGATAGGTCGTTCGTGGCCATATTCCTCAACGGCCAGGACCTTAGTCCACCATTCATTAAGCGTATCCTGCTCGGCTTTGAGCTGCTGCTGTTTATTTTTCAGGGTTCGAGCTGTGGCGCTAAGCTGTCGCTTGAAGCGTTGTTTTTTGAGGGTTTCCTCTAGGACAATAAAATCTTCGTCGCCGAGGCTGACGTCCTCTTCGGATTCTGGCATATAGTTGTTGTCCTCCGAATCTTCATGATCAGCGTGTTCGGGACTATGTTCACCCTCTTCCCTCTCGTCTTGTTCGGATGTGGGCTCGATGGGGTATTTAGGATCTTCGGCATCATCTGGAATCTCATTGTCTCCGGTGCTGGTATTACTGTCCTTTGCCTGACGCGATTGTGAGCGGCGCCGCTGACGTCCGTGCTTTGGTGGTTTATCGACGAGTTTGTCTTCATTAGGGTTCTGATTATCCTCGTCATCCTTTTTATCAGGAGAGTCCAACATGTACACATTGTAACTTGAAGTGGCCGTCCAATGCCCTGTGATCAGTGGGACTTGGCTCGGTTTGGTGGTTCCATCGTCGACCATGTCATCGATGTCTTTGGACGCATAGTCCAACATGTCGGTTAAATCCTCGATAGTGTCTACTAAGTGGGTGGTGGGTGGGGTGTTAAAATTCCCCGCTCTTAGCCTCTAGCCCGAGCTGGGTACAGTTAGGAGATAAAGCCCCTGTGATGGCGAGAGCCTGCATCAATCCCAATGTTTCATCTAGGAGAAAAAGTTTGACCGGAAATTGTGTATCTACAGGGTTGCGTTCGGTATGGGACACCTGATCGGACCCAATGAGCACAGACCTCGACAGTCCGGAGTGGTTGCCCAGTGCCAAGTCTAAGATCGGATCTGGGTCTTTGGTTGGGAGTTCCACAAGGGGAAGAAGTTCGGCGAGGCTCACGCTCCCGTCTTCGGACGTTGAGGCCTGCCCCGGATCTAAGGTCGGGGTAGGTGTGAGTGTCGACCCCTCAACAGGATCTAACAGGGGATCTGAGGAGTCTTTTTGGCGGGGGCACAGAGTAGCAGCCGAGGCCACAAACCCATTGAAGACCAGGTCTCCTCAGATGTCTGCAACATAGTTCAGGTTTCCAAACCTAATTTGTTGGTCGGGGGCATAACTGTTGACCTGCTCGAGGCTGGCGATCGAGTTGGCACGAAGCATAAAGCCACCGAACACAAAGACCTGTCCGAGGAGAAAGGTTTCCCTAGACGCAACTTCATTGTTGATGAAGAGGCAAGCCATCGGTCCTTCTGTCGACGATACAGCGGAGCTCTCAATGAAAGCACCAATGTCAGTGTCAAAACCAGCCGATCTCGGGTAGGGGTCCTAAGCTATATGTCTGAGGACCAATGGTAACGATGGACAAAGGACACAGTGTTTACCCAGGTTCGGGCCCTCTTAATGGAGGTAAAACCCTACTCCTGCTTGATTATATTTGAAGGGTATAGGGGTTACAAGAGTTGATCTACCACAAGATCGAGTTGTCTAACCCTAGATTAGCTAGCCTAGTAATGTTGTGATCTTGCCTCCGATCTACCCTCCGGTTTATATAGACACCGGAGGGGCTTAGGGTTGTACGAAGTCAGTTTTATAGAAAGGAATAACACATCTAGACACCTATACTTGCCATCCATGCATACGGGAGTCCCCACCGGACACGAGAGGTGATCTTCTGTTGTGTATCTCGATGGTCCATCAGTCCGGACCATATCCAATAGACCGGATGCCCGAGGACCCCCTAGTCCAGGACTCCCACAACGAGAGAAGCACCGTTGGTGTTGAGGTTGTCGCCCATGTCATTCAGGAAGAGGTTGCCGAGGTTGGGGAAGAAGTCGTCGTCGGTGAAGTCGTCGATGCCAGCAGTCACGCGAGTGCGCTCCCCAAATTCCAACAGCGCCCGCTGAATAGAGCGCATGAGGGAGTGGATGTAGCGGCCGCTGAATGGAGCGCATGAGTAGCACACGAAGCAGTAGATGGTGCTCCTCCCTAGTCTCTATCTCTACTCTTATCTTCACTCAAAATATATTCCTTTGGCGGTTTTGAGGAGATAAGGGAGGAATGTGGTTGGTTTCAAGATTCGAGAAGTGGTATATCTCTAATTTCTATCTACTCCTATAAAAAACAGAGTTGGTGATGATGGTGTGTCTGCCATCTTGTAATATAGACCGTCCAATCTATATCTGACGGATAGAAAGCAAACTATGACGATTTTACAAAAGATACCCACACATCTCTCCACATTTACAGATAAGGCCTTGCCTCGTTCATCCTTATCTCCCACAACCTCATTGTGAGCAGTTAAAAAAGGAAGTCTCTGGAACAATCTGGCATGGTGGCCGCTGCCGGCGCCGTCCATCCCCATGCCTCCACCCAGTCCGACCACCAGTCACCACCACACCCCACTCCTCCTCACCTTATCTCTCATCTTTCTCAAGATATCATTTTTTCGATGAAATTCTCGAGATACCATTTTTTGATAAAATTCTCAAGATATCATTACACATGGGATTACTCCTGCATGGGTCAATCACAACAGGTGTTTTTATAAAAAAAATGCATCTTGATGTCCCGTGCAATGCACGGACTTCTTGCTAGTTTTTTGCATATAAATTCCAAACACCATGTAGAAATGGTCTTTGACCATTTTACAACTATGTTAGTATCATTGTTAGTGGTCAGCTGGTGCAAGTTACAGGCCCGGGTGTTTTAACCTTTTTTTAGTAATGATATCTAGCGATTGCTCCCCAAGAGCTCAATCCCGGAGAATCCCATGTAACCGTCAAATTTCCATCCGATGGTGGCTTGTTGTTAAGCAATAGTATTTGACAAAATCACCACCCTTACACACATACTGTAACTGCGTCGCGAGCATTTGCAATTGCCATGTCTCCCAGGGAATGTTTGCTGGGGATTGGAGTTAGCACCGATGGCGGTTCGTAGTCATTCCACGCTCGGGAATTGAAGTTTGTAACTATTTTAGATTAGAATATACTACTACTCCGGTGCTAGTAGTAGAGTAGAGTCCTACTCCACTACTCTATATGTGCAAACTAGCGCATAGTAGTAGGTACTATAGGGTGTACTAGTACTGTGATCACTCAAGCAAGTTGTCGGGCATCGATGTGACCCTACGCGGCTGGTATGTGTCTCGTAAGTAAAATGGCGTATTGTAGTCATCATCACATGTCCACTTCCCGCAGCACATATTCGCTTCTTCATCTTTGTCCGCACATAATCGTCCAATCTTGTTCCATCCCCGCTAAGGCACCTCCCCCCTCTTCCAAAACCCAAACACTAACAATGGCAGAACCGAGCAGCGTCCGCCGAAAGAGTGGCTGGAATTCCCTCCCCACAGAGGTAATCAAGCTCATTGTTTCTGTCGGTGTACTAAAGTAGGGGCACTCCTTTGTACCCCTTACTTGTGCACGAGCAGTCAGAGCCGCGCCCACGACCATTCTTAGCAAGGTAGATGGAGGAGTCAAAGCCACAAGACGGTCAAAGCAACACCGAGATAGAGACACAAAGAGCAAGAGGGCGAGGTAGGGTCCCCTGGCAAGACCCTTGCCGGGCGGCCTCCATGGCCCCAGCAAGGTCCTTGTCGGGGCAGTTTGCCCAACCCCAATGGAACGCGCCATCCTCGAGCCCAAGGTTTCCGACAACCACATTGGAACGAAGGCTCGGGAGGCACCTCCATGATGGCATGCACATCTTCGCGAAGACAAGAAGCACACAGAGCTGGATGAGGATTAGAAGACGACGAGCCTCGGCAAAACCCATGTCGAGGGCATCCACGAGACCCCCAGCAAGATCCTTGCCGGGGACGACCACGGTGCTGCGGCAAGGCCCTTACCGGGGCCCCGGCAAGACCCTTGCCGAGGACATCCGCGGGGCCACAGACAGGCCCACACCCGCCAAGGTTCTACCGCCACTGCCATGCAGTTGCCAGCCCACCAGCTAGGCAGGCACCTGCGTGTCGACATGAGGCTTCCATGCCAACTCAGCACGTGCCTACGTGGTGGCATGCAAATCTTCGTGAAGGCCCTACCACCACGCCACCTCAGCGGTCTGCCAGCCTACATGGCGCTGACCACCTCGCTGGCCCGGGCGCATGTCGAAGCAGGGCGAAGCGCCGGTAAAGCGAGGGGAAACCTCAAAGGCGCATTAAATGCGTCTTGTCCCGTAATGGCTAAGCGATAAGCTTAGCCACTGTACACTGATGCCACCTCCTGTGTGCCACTATGGCGATCCCCTTGACTATAAAAGGAGGCCCAAGGCATCTAGGAGAAGGATTGGGATCCTGGGACAAGTTACACTCATCGTAGCTAGCTCAAGAACTCCAAGAACACTCAAATAGACACAAAAGCAGGACTAGGGTATTACGCATCCTCGTGGCCTGAACCTGGGTAAACAACCCGTGCTTGTGCTGATTGCTGATCCCGCTCTTCTCACGACCCCGCACCCCACAACCATAGTAGGGATTCTTGTGATCCCATAGGTGTCGTTTCCACCGACATGTTTGGCGCGCCAGGTAGGGGGCGCAGTTGTGAGAATCTGGTTTGGTCGTCAGCCCAGCAGTTCTCTGTCGCCATGGCTTCCAAGGAAGAAGGCGACCAAGCGAGAAACACCGTCAGCGGATGCAGCAAGCATTCGCGCGACGACAAGAATCTAAGTCATGCAAAAACTCTGAGTAATTCCTTTTTATATAAGGTTATCCTCCTCGGTGATCTTTCCTTTGTATGAGAAACATGCATGCAGTGGGTCCCTTCCATTATTGGCAACGCCCTTGGTCTGTTTTGAGTCTGCTCAACAGATCGAGCGGCTGCTCGAGAACGGCAGGGTGGCCTTCCGCTATTGGCAATGCTCTCGCTCTGTTTCGAGTCCGCTCGACAGTTCGAGCGACCGCGTTGAGAACGGCAAGGTGGTTCGCACGGCAGCAAGCACACCCTTCCAACCGCTAAAGGATCCGTCCTTCAAAGCGCTGCGGTTTGGGTCTACACGCCGGCAAGCCTGCCCAATTGGCGTAGGGTGGACATACAAGGAGAGGTTGAATAGGGCAATAACATGCATCGTTTTGAAACACTTCAGAGTTATATTACATCAATTGTTGCTGCAGTTCTCACTAAAGATAAACATTGTCTTGGTCGTGAACCTACAGCGGCGATAAGAAATGGGGTGCCTAATCCCGGCGCTGGCCCTCTACCCTCTGAATTCCGACAACGCAGCTGATGATGGGCTCGATACGCTCCTCGAGCACCGTGAGGTCTGCATCCCCCGACAAGCTATCTAGCGCAGCGTCGAAGTCAAGGTTGGGGTTCCATTATGCCAGCTTGGTGAGGACCTTGGTCATGGCGCCCCGGCAAAGTATCCGGGCCTCGCTGGCCAAGGAGCTGATACGTCTATTTTGCTCATGCTTTTATATCAATATTTATTGCATTATGGGTTGTTATTACACGTTATATCTCAATACTTATGGCTATTCTCTCTTATTTTACAAGGTTTACCATGAAGAGGGGGGATGCCGACAGCTGGAATTCTGGCTGGAAAAGGAGCAAACATTGGAAACCTATTCTGCACTGCTCCAAAAATCCTGAAACTCCACGAAACCTATTTTTGGAATTAATAAGAATTATTGAGCAGAAGAAATACACCAGGGGGCCCACACCATGTCCAGGAGGGTGGGGGGCGCGCGCCCCCCTACTGGGCGCGCCCCTGTCTCCTGGGCCCCCTGGTGGCCCCTCGGTGTCCATCTTCTGCTATATCAGGGCTTTTACCCTGGAAAAAATCGTGGGCAAGCTTACGGGACGAAACTCCGCCGCCACAAGGCGGAACCTTGGCGGAACCAATCTAGGGCTCCGGCGGAGCTATTCTGCTGGGGACACTTCCCTCCAGGAGGGGGAAATCATCACCAACGTCATCACCAACGGTCCTCTCATCGGGAGGGGGTCAATCTCCATCAACATCTTCACCAGCACCATCTCCTCTCAAAACCCTAGTTCATCTCTTCCTGAGGACATGGGTGAAGTCTTGCTATTAGTAGTCATGTGAATTTGGTATTCGTTCGATATTTTGATGAGATGTATGTTGTCTTTTCCTCTAGTGGTGTTATGTGAACGTCGACTACATGACACTTCACCATTATTTGGGCCTAGAGGAAGGCATTGGGAAGTAATAAGTAGATGATGGGTTGCTAGAGTGACAGAAGCTTAAACCCTAGTTTATGCGTTGCTTCGTTAGGGGCTGATTTGGATCCATACGATTAATGATGTGTTTAGGTTTACCTTAATACTTCTTTTGTAGTTGCGGATTCTTGCAATAGGGGTTAATCATAAGTGGGATGCTTGTCCAAGTAAGGGCAGTAACCAAGCACCGGTCCACCCACATATCAAATTATCAAAGTACCGAACGTGAATCATATGAACGTGATGAAAACTAGCTTGACGATAATTCCCATGTGTCCTCGGGAGCTCCTTTCTCATTATTAAAAATTGTCTAGGCTTATCCTTTGCTACATAAAGGATTGGGCCACCTTGCTACACTTTATTTACTTTATTTACTTGTTACTCGTTACTATTTATCTTATCACAAAACTATCTATTACCTATAATTTCAGTGCTTGTAGAGAAAACCTTACTGAAAACCACTTATCATTTCCTTCTGCTCCTCGGTGGGTTCGACACTCTTACTTATCGAAAGGACTACGATAGATCCCCTACACTTGTGGGTCATCAAGACTCTTTTCTGGCGCCGTTGCCGGGGAGTGTAGCGCTTTTGGTGAGTGGAACTTGGTAAGGAAACATTTATATAGTGTGCTGAAATTTTCTGCTACTTGTCACTATGGAAACTAATCCTTTGAGGAGCTTGTTCGGGGTATCTTCACCCCGATCAAAAGAGCAAAGAGTTTCTCCTCAACCTACTGAACTTTATGAAAATATTTACTTTGAGATTCCTTCGGGTATGATAGAGAAACTTCTAGCTAATCCATTTGCGGGAGATGGAACATTGCATCCCAATTTACACCTTATCTCTTCTGGATGAAGTTTGTGGATTATTTAAGCTTGTAGGTATTCCCGATGATGTTGTCAAAAGGAAGGTCTTCCCTTTATTTTTGAAGGGAGATGCATTGACATGGTATAGGCTATGTGATGATACGAGATCTTGGAATTATAAACGATTGATGTTGGAATTTCACCAGAAGTTCTATCCTATGCATCTTGTTCATCATGATTGTAATTACATATATATTTTCCGGCCTCGCGAAGGAGAAAGCATCGCTCAAGCTTGGGGGAGGCTTAAGTCAATGTTATATTCATGCCCCAATCATGAGCTCTCCCGGGAAATGATTATTCAAAACTTTTATGCTCGGCTTTCTCTTAATGATCGCAACCCGCTCGATACTTCCTGTGCTGGTTCTTATATGCTGAAGACTATTGATTTCAAATAGGACTTACTGGAAAGAATTAAACGCAACTCTGAAGATTGGGGTTCCAACGATGGTAAGGAGTCAGGTATGACACCTAAGTTTGATTGTGTTAAATCTTTTATGGATACCGATGCTTTTCATGGATTTAGCGCTAAGTATGGACTTGACTCTAAGATAGTAGCTTCTTTCTGTGAATCTTTTGCTACTCACGTTGATCTCCCTAAGGAGAAGTGGTTTAAATATAATCCTCCTGTTGAAGTGAAAGTAGTTGCACCTATTATAGTTGAAGAAAAGACTATCACCTATAGTGATCCTATTGTTCCTACTACTTATGTTGAGAAACCTCCTTTCCCTGTTAGGATAAAGGATCATGCTAAAGCTTCAAATGTGGTTTGTAAGAGTAATACTAGAACATATACACCTCCTGAGCAAATTAAAGTTGAACCTAGTATTGCTATGGTTAAAGATCTCTTGGCCGATAATATTGATGGGCATTTTATTTATTTCTGTGATGAAGCTCCTAGAATTGCTAGACCCGATGCTAAGAAACATAGACCTGTTGTAGGCATGCCTGTTATTTTGTTAAAATAGGAGATCATTGTTATCATGGCTTATGTGATATGGGTGCTAGTGCTAGTGCAATACCCTTTTCCTTATATGAAGAAATTATGCATGATACTACACCTGCTGAGGTAGAAGAAATTGATGTTACAATTAAGCTTGTCAATAGAGATACTATTTCACCAATTGGGATTGTTAGAGATGTTGAAGTCTTGTGTGGGAAAGTCAAATATCCTGCTGATTTTCTTGTTCTTGGTTCCCCACAAGATGACTTTTGTCCCATTATATTTGGTAGACCCCTTCTTGAACACTGTTATTGCTAAGATTGATTGCAAAAAAGGATGTTGTTACGATTGGCTTAGGAGATATGTCTCCTGAGTTTAATTTTGGCTAAATTTCATAGACAACCCCATGATAAAGAATTGCCTAGTAAGGATAAAATTATTGGTCTTGCTTCTATTGCCGTGCCTCCTACTGATCCGCTAGAACAATATTTGCTAGACCATGAAAATGAATGTTTATGAATGAAAGAAGGGAAATAGATGAAGTATTCTTTAAACAGGGTCCTATTTTGAAACACAACTTGCCTGTTGAAATCCTAGGGGATCCTCCTCCACCCAAGGGTGATCCCGTGTTTGAGCTTAAACCATTACCTGATACTCTTAAATATGCTTATCTTGATGAAAAGAAGATATATCCTGTTATTATTAGTGCTAACCTTTCAGAGCAAGAAGAGGAAAGATTATTGAAAACTCTGAAGAAGCACCGTGCTGCTATTGGATATACTCTTGATGATCTTAAGGGCATTAGTCCCACTTTATGCCAACACAAAATAAATTTGGAAGAAGATGCCAAACAGTTAGAGATCATCAACGATGGTTAAATCCTAAGATGAAAGAAGTGGTAAGAAAGAAAATACTAAAGCTCCTTGAGGCATGTATAATTTACCCCGTTGCTGATAGTCAGTGGGTAAGTCCTGTCCATTGTGTCCCTAAGAAGGGAGGTACTACTGTTGTTCCTAATGATAAAGATGAATTGATCCCTCAAAGAAATATTACACGTTATAGGATGGTAATTAATTTCCGCAAATTAAATAAAACTACTAAGAAATATCATTACCCTTTACCTTTTATTGATCAAATGCTAGAAAGACTATCTAAACGTACACATTTCTGCTTTCTAGATGGTTATTCTGGTTTCTCTCAAATACTTGTGTCAGTGGACGATCAAGCAAAGACTACTTTTACTTGCCCTTTTGGTACTTTTGCTTATAGACGTATGCCTTTTGGTTTATGTAATGCACCTTCTACCTTTCAAAGATGCATGATGGCTATATTCTCTGATTTTTGTGAAAAGATTTGCGAGGTATTCATGGATGACTTCTCCATTTATGGATCCTCTTTCGATGATTGTTTGAGCAAGCTTGATCGAGTTTTGCAGAGATGCGAAGACACTAGTCTCGTATTGAATTGGGAAAAGTGTCATTTTATGGTTAATGAAGGCATTGTCTTGGGGCATAAGATCTCTGAGAGAGGTATTGAAGTTGATAAAGCCAAGGTTGATGCTATTGAAAAGATGACATGTCCCAAGGACATAAAAGGTATAAGAAGTTTCCTTGGTCATGCCGGTTTTTATAGGAGGTTCATTAAGGACTTTTCTAAAATCTCCAGGCCTCTGACTAATTTATTGCAAAAAGATATTCCTTCTATCTTTGATGATGATTGTGTAGAAGCATTCAAAATACTTAAGAAAGCTTTGATCACTTCACCTATTGTTCAGCCACCTGATTGGAATTTACCTTTTGAAATTATGTGTGATGCTAGTGATTATGCTGTAGGTGCTGTTCTAGGGCAAAGAGTTGATAAGAAACTGAATGTTATCCACTATGCTAGTAAGACTCTTGATACTGCCCAGAGAAATTATGCTACTACTGAAAAAGAGTTCTTAGCAGTTGTGTTTGCATGTGATAAGTTTAGACCTTATATTGTTGATTCCAAAGTTACTATTCACACTGATCATGCTGCTATTAAATACCTTATGGAAAAGAAAGATGCTGAGCCTAGACTCATTAGATGGGTTCTCCTGCTCCAAGAATTTGATTTGCATATTATTGATAGAAAGGGAGCTGAGAACCCCGTTGCAGACAACTTGTCTAGGTTAGAGAATGTTCTTGATGACCCACTACCTATTGATGATAGCTTTCCTGATGAACAATTAGCGGTCATTAATGCTTCTCGTACTGCTCCTTGGTATGCTGATTATGCTAATTACATTGTTGCTAAATTATACCGCCTAGTTTCACATACCAGCAAAAGAAAAAGTTCTTTTATGATTTAAGACATTACTTTTGGGATGACCCACACCTTTATAAAGAAGGAGTAGATGGTGTTATCAGATGTTGTGTGCCTGAGCATGAACAGGAAACAGATCCTACGCAAGTGTCACTCCGAGGCCTATGGAGGACACCACGCTGGAGATAGAACTGCACACAAGGTACTACAATCCGGTTTTTATTGGCCTACTCTCTTTAAAGATGCTCGTAAGTTTGTCCTGTCTTGTGATGAATGTCAAAGAGTAGGTAACATTAGTAGACGTCAAGAAATGCCTATGAATTACTCTCTTGTTATTGAACCATTTGATGTTTGGGGCTTTGATTATATGGGACATTTTCCTGCCTCTAATGGTACACACATATTTTAGTTGCTGTTGATTACGTTACTAAGTGGGTAGAAGCTATTCCAACTAGTAGTGCTGATCATAACACTTCTATTAAGATGCTTAAAGAAGTTATTTTTCTGAGGTTTGGAGTCCCTAGATATCTTATGACTGATGGTGGTTCACATTTTATTCATGGTGCTTTTCCGTAAGATCTTGCTAAGTATGATGTTAATCATAGAATCGCATCTCCTTATCACCCACAGTCTAATGGTCAACTAGAGTTGAGCAATAGAGAGCTCAAATTAATTTTGCAAAAGACTGAGAATAGATCTAGAAAGAATTGGTCCAAGAAACTTGATGATGCATTATGGGCTTATAGAACTGCATATAAAAATCCTATGGGTATGTCTCCATATAAGATGGTTTATGGAAAAGCATGTCATTTACCTCTCGAACTAGAACATAAGGCATATTGGGCTATTAAAGAGCTCAATTATGACTTCAAACTTGTCCGGTGAGAAGAGGTTTTTGATATTTAGCTCACTTGATGAATGGAGAACCCAAGCCTATGAGAATGCCAAGCTATTCAAAAAAATGTTAAAAGATGGCATGATAAAAGGATACAAAAGCGTGAGTTTAACGTAGGTGATTATGTGTTGCTATTCAACTCTCATTTAAGATTTTTTGCAGGAAAACTTCTCTCTAAATGGGAAGGCCCTTACATTATCGAGCAGGTTTATCGTTCCGGTGTCATAAAAATCAACAACTTTGAAGGCACAAATCCGAAGGTGGTGAACGGACAAAGAATCAAATATTATATCTCAGGTAATCCTATAAATGTTGAAACTAATATTATTGACACCATAACCCGGAGGAATACATAAGAGACACCTTCCAGAATGTTTCAGACTCCGAAAAGGAATAGGTATGTGGTACGGTAAGTAAACCGACTCCAAAGTTAATATGGTCGGTAAAAATTCATTATATATACTCCCAAAGGTTTTGACCATCGTATCATGTAAATATTCTCTGTTTTCGTTTCGAGCTGTTTCTGTTTCAGATGTAGAGCATCATGTCGTCTCCAAGCGCTCCCAAGGACAAGTTTTACGAGAGGGTTATCAACCCCTATCTCGCGGAGGTGCTGCAACACCCTCAATCCATTGAGATGCGTGAGAGGGTGCTCCACATCCGCGATGTGGAGGGACCAAGGCATACCGGAAGCATGGAGACAAAGCTCGAAGCCGTGGAGCAGCAAGTTTTCAAGTGCCAAGGGATGTTGGAGCGTGGACTCAGCGCCAAAGTCATTGGGGAGACCATTGAGGGAGTCCTGGATTAGGGGGTATCCGGACTGCCGGACTGTGTACAACGTCCGGACTATTGAAGCGTGAAGATACAAGACTCAAGACTTCGGCCCGTGTCCTGATGGGACTCTCCTTGGCGTGGAAGGCAAGCTTGGTGATCCGGATATTATGTTTCCTTCCTTGTAACCGACTCCATGTAAACCCTAGCCCTCTCCAGTGCCTATATAAACCGGAGAGGTTGGTCCTTAGAAGGCCGATCACAATTACAATCATACCATCATAGGCTAGCTCTTAGGGTTTAGCCTCTACGATCTCGTGGTAGATCTACTCTTGTACTACCCATATCATCAATATTAATCAAGCAGGAAGTAGGGTTTTACCTCCATCGAGAGGGCCCGAACCTGGGTAAATGTAGGACCTTGAAGTATGTCTAGAGGGGGGTGATTAGACTACTTGACCAATTAAAAACTTAACATTTTCCCAATTTTAGACTTTGGCAGATTTTAGCTATCTTTGGACAAGTCAAGCAATCTCCACACAATTCAAGCAAGCATGCAAAGAGTATATGAGCAGCGGAAATTAAAGCATGCAACTTGCAAGAATGTAAAGGGAAGGGTTTGGAGGATTCAAACACAATTGGAGACACGGATGTTTTTGTTGTGGTTCCGATAGGTGGTGCTATCGTACATCCACGTTGATGAAGACTTCAACCCACGAAGACTAACGGTTGCGCGAGTCCACGGAGGGCTCCACCCACGAAGGGTCCACGAAGAAGCAACCTTGTCTATCCCACCATGGCCGTCGCCCACGAAGGACTTGCCTCACTAGCGGTAGATGTTCACGAAGTAGGCAATCTCCTTGCCCTTACAAACTCCTTGGTTCAACTCCACAATCTTGTCGGAGGCTCCCAAGTGACACCTAGCCAATCTAGGAGACACCACTCTCCAAGAAGTAACAAATGGTGCGTTGATGATGAACTCCTTGCTCTTGTGCTTCAAATGATAGTCTCCCCAACACTCAACTCTCTCTCATAGGATTTGGATCTGGTGGAAAGAAGATTTGAGTGGAAAGCAACTTGGGGAAGGCTAGAGATCAAGATTCATATGGTAGGAATGGAGTATCTTGGCCTCAACACATGAGTAGGTGGTTCTCTCTCAGAACTGTAAGTTGGAAGTGTAGGTTTGTTCTGATGGCTCTCTCCACGAATGAAGAAGAGGTGGAGGGGTATATATAGCCTCCACACAAAATCTAACCGTTACACACGATTTACCAAACTCGGTGGGACCGAATCGAGAAACTCGGTCGGACCGATTTAGTAAATCTAGTGACCGTTAGGGTTTTCGGTGGGACCGACATGCAACTCGGTAGGACCGATATGATTAGGGTTAGGGCATAACTTTATCTCGGTGAGACCGATTACACAAACTCGATGAGACCGATTTTGGTAATTAGCTAGCCAGAGAGTTGGTCAGGTAAACTCGGTGGGACCGATTCGCTCATCTCGGTTGGACCGAAACATTACGAAGGGGAAATAGAGAGTTTACATTGCAATCTCGGTGGGACCGATCGCTCACTTCGGTTGGACCGAAACATTACGAAGGGAAACCGAGAGATTACAATCCCATCTCGGTGAGACCGCGATCCCTATTGGTGAGACCGATTTGCCTAGGGTTTGTGGCAGTGGCTATGACATTTGAACTCGGTGGCGCTGGATAGAAAGAATCGGTAGGACCGATTTTGACTTTGGGTTTAGGTCATATGTGGATGTGAGAAAGTAGTTGAGGGTTTTTGGAGCATATCACTAAGCACTTGAAGCAAGAGGCTCATTAAGCAACACCTCATCCCTCCTTGATAGTATTGGCTTTTCCTATAGACTCAATGTGATCTTGGATCACTAAAATGTAAAATGTAGAGTCTTGAGCTTTTGAACTTGAGCCAATCCTTTGTCCTTAATATTTTGAGGGATCCACTTTCATCATCCATTCCATGCCATTCATTGAGCTTTCCTGATATATTTGTCTTGGAATAGCATTAGCTCAATGAGTTATATGTTGTTATGAATTACCAAAACAACCTAGGGATAGTTGCGCTTTCAATCTCCCCCTTTTTGGTAATTGATGACAATATATATATCAAAGCTTCGACAAATGATAATAAGATTGAAAAACATCGTCGCTTTGAGAAGTATGTGATAAGCAAGAGCTCCCCCTAAATTTGTGCATAGTTTAAGATTTTCTTTGGACTGCAAATGCACAAGGAATTAGGCTCATGGGTTACTCTTCCATGTCACATACATCTTGGTGGAGCGCTCAAAATAATAAAGATTGAATACATGCACTCATCACCAAGCAAAGTGAATGATCATATAAGGATAAGTAAGATAATATCATTTAACAAGCATAAGTGTAGCTTATGACAAACACATGATCATCAATGTCTCATAGATAATAGCATAGTATCTCAAGCAATCAAAAGCAAACAAAGTTTAACCACCAAAGCAAGAGAACAAAAAGCAACACTCTCTCTCGAAGCCTATGATCTATACATTTTTCTCCCCCTTTGGCAACAAGTTACCAAAAAGTTCATAGAAAATGCATAGTACTAGATCGACTCTTAGGCTTGATCTTCAGGTGGTGGTGTAGAGATGGCTCCTTGGACGAAGGCTTCAGTTGATGTGGATGGATATGGAGGTGTGGGTGCTGAAGCTGGTTGCACTGGAGCTGTAGGAGCTGTAGCTGGTGCAGATGAAGTGGCTCTGGTGTTTGTCACATGCATTGCAGCTGATCTATGAGCTCTAGGCACTCTGGCAAATGCATCAGTGGTTGTCTTGCCCTTCCTCTCCTGCATGTCATCCTGTAGCTGCTCCACAACTGACTGAATCTCAATTACTTTGACATCAAAATCATAGAATTTTTGTTCCATGATTCTTTCCAGGCTCTCCTGGTTTTGAGTTAGGGTGGCCAACCCCTTCTCAATCCTCAGAGTTGATGCTATCAAGTAACCAAGCTGCTCATGCTTGTTCTTCAAAAAGTACTCAGATGCCTCCTCTTGAGTTGGCATCTTGGCAGCCTTCTCTTTCTTTGCTTTCTCCTTCTTCTCTTGAGCTTAAACTGATGATGGTTCATTCTCATTCATCACAGCTTGATTGTCCTCAAAGTCTGGATAGAGAACAAAGTGTTCCTTATCCAACAGATATTTTCCTGTGCCCATATTTGAGTTAATCAACTCCTGAATTTGTGGGGCATATCCACAACTTCTCTTTTGGTCTGCTGCTGTCCTCTTGATAGTCTCAACCATGAGGCTCATGACCTTAAATTTCCGTGGCACATCAAACAAGTGTAGCAAGTTTATAGCATGGCCTCTTATCATGTTGTGGTCACCTGACTTGGGTAATAGAGTATGCCTTAGGATCCAGTTGATCGTTGGCAGCCCTGACAGAAGAAAATGTACAGATCCAAATTTATGTGTCTCAACTGCAGCATCTGGGATCTCCTTGTACATATGAGCCATGGAATTGTGATCCATCTTCTTCTTGGCATAGACATCCAAGTCATCTTCCTGCTCCTTGGGTGCATTGTTCAGATTTGCCCATTCCTCAATAGTTGATTGGTACCTTGTACCTTCAGACATCCACACTATCCTGCCATCTGGGTAGAAATGTGCTGTGGAGTAGAATTGCGTAATGAGCTCATCATTCCACTTTGTGAGCTTCTGCCCAACAAAGTTTGCAACTCCACAAGCAATGAAACTGTCTTGCACTCCAGGATAGTGTTCCTCATTCTCCTTCATGTAGGTCCAGTCGACCCACCTCATATCACACACTATAGGCTTCTTGTCCAACAACACTGTCTCATAGAAATCCTGATGTTCCTTAGTGTGGAACCTATAGTCAACAGCAGTCCTTCTCCTGATAGCATAGGGATCAGAAAACCTCCACTATCTGAGTCCTGCATCCTTTCTTAGCTTCATGTTCTCAGCCACAGGATGAGCATCATTGTGGTCTGGAATCTTTGGCTTCAGCTTTCTCAACACATGCTCTTCATCTTATTCTTCCTCGGCAACAGTTTCAGGCACTGGGGCCTTGTTCTTCTCAGTAGCTGGTATACTCCTGGTATTCCTCTTTGGTGCATTCTTGGTCTTGGAGGCAGCTTTGGGTGCTTCTTTGGGCTTTGATGTTGCAGCCCCTGACCTTATAGCATCACCCATCAGCTTTTGTGCCTTGGGTGCTGGTGCAACAACCTCTTCTTCCTCTTCCTCAGAGTCTCTCCTCATAGAGGGATTGCCAAGAACTTTGGCAGTGGTGGTTCTGACTCTGTTCTTCTTCTTGTCTTGACCAGCAGCCTCATCTTCTGACTCAGTAGTAAACTTCATGGTTTCTCCAGTGGCAACCTTCCTGGGTTTGGAAGTGGGAATCCTTCTTGCAGGTGCCTTCTTCTGCACTACTGGCTTAGAGGCTGCAGATGACCCATATTCTTTCTTGACCACCTTCTTGTAAGTGGCCTCATCCTCTACTGCCACATAGTCTTCATCCTCAGATTCTGAGGTTCTTTTCTTCCTTGTCCTGGTGGCAGCTTTGGGCAAATTGCTAGGAGTGCTCCTACTGCCATCATCTGAAGTACTAGAGGGACTAGTGCCCTCACTCATGTGAATCTGCTCTTCTGACTTGTTCTGGCTGTCACTTTGGTCTGACATGCTGCAAACACTAACTGCTGACCCTGTGAATAGTTATAGATGAGATAGAATGGATGAGCATTACAAAATGCAGAGATTTTTGCAAAAGAATGATTCAAAAACTTAGTTTTAGTTTTCCAAGAAAGCATTTCGGATCAACCGATTTTCAAACTTGGTGATATCGAAGCAGTTTTGGAATCTAAACTAGTGAACTCGGTCAGACCGAGTCACAATTTGGTGGCTCCGAGACTGCTAGGGTTTCACAAAGTTCTAAAATCGGTCACACCGATTAGCAATTCTCGGTCAGACCAAGAGTTACTAGTGCAATGGCGTTAGCCGAATCGATGGACCGAGTTTTTCAACTCGGTGGGTCCGAGATGGTTTCGGCGGAAACCTAACCCTAAATTTTCAAATCACATCTATTCTAAGGATTGTTTTGACTGGATAGAGGTGTTTCAATCGTGGCAAGAATCATAATGAACACAATGTGCTGAGAATCAGACGAGGATAGCACTATGATCAAGTTCATACCCTAATTCGGTGATGAACTCACTACGGCGGCAACGACGGAGATGAAATCCGTTGACGGCGGTGGAGACCAGTGAAAGGAGGCGGCTGGCGACGAAGTCGACGATACGAAGACCTAGGAGGCAGAGCGAGCTATGCGCGGGCGAAGAGTTTTGGAGAAAGTTTTCAAAAATTTTGCCCGTGTGAATATATAGCCCGACACTGTCGGTGTGACCGAGTGGAACGACTCGGTGGCACCGAGATGCATAACTGTTGACAGTTACAGCAACTCGGTGAGACCAAAAAGTTCAAATTGGTTGCACCGAGATTGAAAACCTAGATCGACTTAGTGATCTCGGTATGACCGAAATGGAAGAATCGGTCAGACCGAAACGCACAAAGAAGTTTTGGAAGTTTAAGTCTATGACGAATCGGGGACTCCGAGTGCTCCTCACACAGAGTGGTTTGAATCTGACTTGATCAAATTTTGTGAGGTAGCATGAATAGAGTTTGAGACAAGAAAATCACAGATAGCTAGATAAGGTTCTTAGGCATTCTTGTCCATCCACTTGGAAAAATAAAAAGAAACCAGTCAATCAAAGCAACAAGTGGATGTCCTCGAATGAGTAAACTATGCAACCAACATGCTCACACAATAAAATGGCAAATGAAATATGTGGCAGAGCATGCACAACCAATTCTAGCATCTATCAAACAATTGGCGATGACTAGGTCATCTATATATGAGTATATTGACTTAGGAGTAAAATGAGAACATTTGATCATAGGTCATACTCATCGTTTAAGCACAAGTGGGGTTACCACTTTTACATAATGCATTGATGTGTTCACATCATTAGAGTTGCTTTGACTCAATTCTTAGAGTTAAGCTCCCCCTAGATGTGAGATCCCCCTTAGAGGGATGAACTAACCTTGGGTTTTGTCGATGATGGCTTCATGTAGGTGTTGAAGATGTGGATGCTCAATTTTGATGTAGATCATTTGGAGCAATCCTTTGGAGTGAGTTGCACTTTCAATACCTACATGGGTTAGTCCCACAAGGAATAGACAAGAATATCCATAGACATAGAGTGATGCACACACAAGATGATGTCCATGAAAACATTAGGTTACCTTGTACCTTGCCTTACCAACATGAGGGTTTGTGACTCCTTGAACTAGTGCAAGATATGGAAGTTGATTGCACTTGTCCTTGCCATAAAGATATGGGTGAAGAATGTTGGCGGAGTCACCCTCAAGAACTCTCTAGTTCTTCTTCTTTGGGATACACATCATCTTGATGGGAATCCTTGGAGTTGTAGTTGTACTTGATGAAGTAGAACTTGACGTAGTCTTGGGAACCCACTTGACCAAGGCCTTAGGTGCTTCTTCAAATGCATCAATCTCCTCTTGAAGCTTTTCCTTGCCTTTGTTCTTGTGGTCTTGTGGTGGAAGATCATCTTGTGCTTGTGTTCCCTTGAAGGAAGTAGGATCATACTTCTCTTGTTGAGGAACAAACTTCGTCTTGGGGTATTGATCTTCTTCCCACTCAACTCCATTGGCATTGAACTTTCGTTCAAAACCAACACCTTGATTCTTCTGGTGCCTTCCTTTCTTGCGTACAATTTCCTCGAATTGCTTACTCCCGGCAAGGCTCTTGTATACACCTTTCTCTATAATTCCCTTCAATAAGCTATTTTCTTGCTCAAGTGTAACTTGGCTAAGAGAATCATTAGTGGAATCAAGAGAACTACTAGAAGCAACAATATTGGATTTGGCATTATTATTGTTACTACTAGAGGAAGAATCTTTCTTGTTCTTGTTACTAAACTTGACTTGAGGCATGTAAGTAGATAAGAGTAAACGCTTGGTAATGTAAGAAGAACTTTTCTTACGGAGATCATCATTGATTTCCTTTAAGAACTCATGCTCTTGCTCAAGATTGAGATTTTCAAAGCGTAACTTCTCATGAGCCCTTAAAAGTTCTCGATGATCTTTGAAGATAGTTTCATGAGCTAACTTAAGAGTGTTTAGTTCTTTAGTTAGAAGCTCAATCTTCTCCTTATCATTGTCATTCATTTTATCTTGATTAGCATGATTAATTGACGTTTCATCATAGTATTCATCACTAGAGTTGTCAATAAGTAAATAATCATCACCTAACAAGTCATCTTCATCACTATTAGAATCAACATACTCGGGGTGTGTTACCTTAGGACCTTTGGCCATGAAGCATCTTCCAATTCCTTCATTTGGTGAATCAAATATGTCGTAGGAGTTGGTTGACACAAGTGCTAGACCGGCAACACCTTCATCTTGAGTATATTCGGAGTTGGAGTGATAGCTTCTCTCGGAGTGATTGTCGGAGTTGGAGCCGGATACCCATTCACCAACATGAGCTTGATGTCTTTGTTTTGTGTAGCTCTTTGATGACTTGTCCTTCCTTTCCGAATCCTTGCTTCTCCGTGAGGGTTTTAGTTCATAACGATCATCTCTACTCCTTCTCTCTCTTGGTGGTGATTCTTCTCTTCTACTTCTTCTCTTTGGAGAATCTTCTCTTCTTTTGTAGGGTGTCGTACACTCATTGGAATAGTGTCCGGGTCTCCCACAATTGTAGCAATTGCGCTCTCGACTAGAAGATCTTTTGTCATTGTAGGACCTTGACTTAGAGCTTCTTTCCTTGCTTCTACTCTTGTAGAATTTGTTGAAGTTCTTCACCATTAAGCTCAATTCTTCATTGAAGGTTTGTTTCTCACTTGATGATGTGGGGGCTTCACATGAGGCTTTGTAAGCACCACTTGACTTGTTGTGAAGTTCCTCCTTATCCTTGAGTGACATCTCATGAGCAACAATTCTTCCAATGACTTCCGTTGGATTGAGATCTTTGTAATTTGGCATCATTTGGATCAATGTGCACACGGTATCATACTTTCCATCCAATGCTCTTAGGATCTTCTTGATGATGAATCTGTCGGTCATCTCTTCACTTCCTAAGCCGGCAATCTCATTTGTGATAAGAGCAAGCCTAGAGTACATTTCAGCGACACCTTCACCATCCTTCATTTTGAACTTGTCAAGCTGAATTTGGAGCACATCCAACTTGGATTCCTTGACGGAGTCGGTACCTTCATGCATATCAATCAAAGTATCCCAAATTTCCTTTGCATTCTCAAGACGGCTGATTTTGTTGAATTCTTTGGGGCACAAGCCATTGAAGAGGATATCACAAGCTTGAGCGTTGTATTGCAGCATCTTCAATTCATCCGCTCTAGCTTCACGGTTCGGCTCTATTCCATCAAAGAATTCACCTTGCAAGCCAATACACACAATAGCCCAAACGGCGGGGTTATGTCCGAGAATATGCATTTTCATCTTATGCTTCCAACTAGCAAAATTAGTGCCATCAAAGTAAGGACCTCTACAGTGATAATTTCCCTCGCTAGACGCCATACTCTCCTAGGTTGTGAAACCAAGGCTATGACCACCAAAAGCTATGGAAATCAAAGCAAATGGAGACCAAAGCTCTGATACAACTTGTAGGACCTTGAAGTATGTCTAGAGGGGGGTGATTAGACTACTTCACGAATTAAAAACTTAACCTTTTCCCAATTTTAGACTTTGGCAGATTTTAGCTATCTTTGGACAAGTCAAGCAATCTTCACACAATTCAGGCAAGCATGCAAAGAGTATATGAGCAGCGAAAATTAAAGCATGCAACTTGCAAGAATGTAAAGGGAAGGGTTTGGAGGATTCAAACGCAATTGGAGACACGGATGTTTTTGTCGTGGTTCCGATAGGTGGTGCTATCGTACATCCACATTGATGAAGACTTCAACCCACGAAGGCTAACGGTTGCGCGAGTCCACGGAGGGCTCCACCCACGAAGGGTCCATGAAGAAGCAACCTTGTCTATCCCACCATGGCCGCCTCCCATGAAGGACTTGCGTCACTAGCGGTAGATCTTCATGAAGTAGGACGATCTCCTTGCCCTTACAAACTCCTTGGTTCAACTCCACAATCTTGTCGGAGGCTCCCAAGTGACACCTAGCCAATCTAGGAGACACCACTCTCCAAGAAGTAACAAATGGTGCGTTGATGATGAACTCCTTGCTCTTGTGCTTCAAATGATAGTCTCCTCAACACTCAACTCTCTCTCATAGGATTTGGATCTGGTGGAAAGAAGATTTGAGTGGAAAGCAACTTGGGGAAGGCTAGAGATCAAGATTCATATGGTAGGAATGGAGTATCTTGGCCTCAACACATGAGTAGGTGGTTCTCTCTCAGAACTGTAAGTTGGAAGTGTAGGTTTGTTCTGATGGCTCTCTCCACGAATGTAGAAGAGGTGGAGGGGTATATATAGCCTCCACACAAAATCTAACCGTTACACACGATTTACCAAACTCGGTGGGACCGAATCGAGAAACTCGGTCGGACCGATTTAGTAAATCTAGTGACCGTTAGGGTTTTCGGTGGGACCGACATGCAACTCAGTAGGACCGATATGATTAGGGTTAGGGCATAACGTAATCTCGGTGAGACCGATTACACAAACTCGGTGAGACCGATTTTGGTAATTAGCTAACCAGAGAGTTGGTCAGGTAAACTCGGTGGGACTGATTCGCTCATCTCGGTTGGACCGAAATGTTACGAAGGGGAAACAGAGAGTTTACATTGCAACCTCGGTGGGACCGATCGCTCACTTTGGTTGGACCAAAACGTTACGAAGGGAAACAGAGAGATTACAATCCCATCTCGGTGAGACCGAGATCCCTATCGGTGAGACCGATTTTCCTAGGGTTTGTGGCAGTGGCTATGACATTTGAACTTGGTGGTGCCGGATAGAAAGAATTGGTAGGACCGATTTTGACTTTGGGTTTAGGTCATATGTGGATGTGAGAAAGTAGTTGAGGGTTTTTGGAGCATATCACTAAGCACTTGAAGCAAGAGGCTCATTAAGCAACACCTCATCCCTCCTTGATAGTATTGGCTTTTCCTATAGACTCAATGTGATCTTGGATCACTAAAATGTAAAATGTAGAGTCTTGAGCTTTTGAACTTGAGCCAATCCTTTAATATTTTGAGGGATCCACTTTCATCATCCATGCCATGCCATTCATTGAGCTTTCCTGAAATATTTGTCTTGGAATAGCATTAGCTCAATGAGCTATATGTTGTTATGAATTACCAAAACCACCTAGGGATAGTTGCACTTTCAGTAAACATCTGTGTCCCTTGCTTCCTGTTTCCATCAGCCTTGACGCACAGATCGGGACCCCCTACCCGAGATCCGCCGGTTTTGACACCGACATTGGTGCTTTCATTGAGAGTTCCTTTGTGTCGTTGCCGCAAGGCTTGATGGCTCGTCTCATCGTCAAGGACGACATTACCTCGGAGGGAGCTCTGGCTGTAGGCCAGACGCTCCGACTCAGCGGCTTTGTCATGGCCGCCCCATCGGCGGTAGTGCCGACAATGGCCTCTCGGGTCATCAATCATAACCTTCGCGTCAGTTCGGAATTTGCCAAACAGATGGATCCAATGTAGCTCTCCTCCCTTAATGAACTCTTGGATCGCATTGCCGCTCTAGGAGTCGCTACGAACTATGACCGGGTTGGACCAAAACCCGACCGAAGGGACATCAGGTCCCCGCCGGTCACCCATGAGATAGCGATAGTGGAGGAACCACACGCGGATTGTCCCTCAACTTTGAGGACGAATTATGTTCGGATCACCGAACTCCTTGAGCCGAAGACCTGCTCAAACGAAGACTTGACCGAGGTCCCAGACTTAGAATCGGGCATTGGGCCGAGGAAATTGGGCAGCACTCCGGATTCTGAGCTGTTAAGCTCGGAACTGCCCGCGCCCTTGGGCGTTAAATCAGATCAAAATCTGGATTCTGCTAACAGCTCCTACCTAGACTTAAATTGTCTCTCCCGCATCAGGCAAGAGCCCCAGGAAACCGTACATCGCTACTAGGCCAGATTCCTCCTTGCGCTTAACAAGGTTAGGGATTTCCGCGAGGAGAACATGGTCTCACGTTTCTGCAAAAACTGCAAGGACGAAGGACTCCTCAATGCTATAAACCGCCGTGACATAGTATGCTTCGCGGACTTGGCAATCATAGTACGGAAGTACTGTGCCATGGAGAGCGCTTGGAAGACCCAAACATAATTTTGGGATAGTACTGCTCTCACAAAGACCTTTGTCCGAACTAAACGGACGAACTCTCGTAAGTCGTCCGACCCAATCCCCAAGAAACCAAAGCCCACCCCAGGGCGGGGATCCGTATTGGAAGAATGGCTCGACGGGCCATGTAAGCTCCACAGTACTCCGGATACAACACCTACTCATATCCTTAGGGCATGTTGGATACTCCGGCAGGTGGCAAAAAGCGGCGAGGATCTTCTTGTGGGCCATAAAGCGGAACAACATCCTGCCAGCGAACACAATACGGTACTAACAGTCTTCGAGACTTTTGCCTCGAACAATAGGCGCAAGCGAGCTCATCGAAGCTCCGCTGAAATTTACCATGTGGCAAAAATAAACCCGTGGAACGACACTGCTATAACTTTCAATGCCAGTGATGAACCTCGATTCCAGGCTGTCCGGGCACCGATTCCAGGCTGTCCGGACACTGCTATAAATTTAGCCCAATCGTGGACAGCTTTTGGCTGACCAAAGTACTCATGGACGACGGAAGCGGATTAAACTTGATCTATGAGGAAATGCTCGACAAGATGGAAATTGATAAAGTCCGTGTTGAGCGAAGCGGCACCACCTTCAGGGGAATCATCCCTACTTGGGAAGCGCGGTGTGCGGGAAAAATCATGCTCGATGTGGTATTCGGCACCCCGGAGACTTACAGGTCCGAAGAAATCACATTCCAAGTGGCTCCCTTTAGCAGCGGATACCACGCCCTTCTAGGGCGGGACGCGTTTACAAGCTTTCAAGTTGTACCTCATTACGGGTACATGAAGCTTAAAATGCCCGGACCCAACGGAATCATCACTCTAGCCAGTGATCCAGACGTCGCACTTCACGCTGAAAACAAAATCGTAGCACTAGCCCTGGAAGCATTATCTGAAGCCCTAGCAACCGAAGAGTTGACAACACTTCGGGCCACCATGGACAGGGACGACGTGATACTCGACAAGCGACCCAAGTCCACCTCATTTAAACCTGCAGACGAGATAGTCAAATTCCAAGTCCACCCAACGGACCCCACGAAGACAGCATCCATCGGGACACAGTTGAGCCCCGTGATGGACGCTGCACTGCGAGATTTCTTACGCGAGAATTGGGACATTTTCGCCTGGCACCCTTCGGACATGCCAGGCATCCCACGCCGGCTGGCCGAACACAGCCTCAATATACTAAAGGGATACAAACCGGTCAAACAGACCCTAAGGCGGTTTTCAGAAACCAAGTGGCAAGCCATGGGGGAAGCTAGCCAAGCTACTTGAGGCCGAATTCATCAGAGATATTAAACATCCGGATTGGCTGGCAAATTTGGTAATAGTACCAAAAAAGGACAAATCCTGGCGCCTATGCGTCGACTTCAAAGACCTCAACAAGGCTTGCCCCAAGGATCCCTTTCCCCTCCCTCGCATCGATCAAATCATCGATGCCACGGCTGGACATGACTCGCTGTGTTTTCTCGACGCATACTCTGGATACCATCAAATAAAGATGGCAGAGTCTGACCAAGCTGTAACAGCTTTTATAACGCCATATGGCCCTTTTTGCTTCAACACTATGCCCTTCGGGCTCAAGAATGCCGGCGCAACCTATCAATGCATGATTCAAACATGCATGGAAAAACAAATCGGCAAAACAGTGGAAGCATATGTGGATGCCGTGTTCATAAAAACTAGACATGTCGATACCCTAATAGATGACTTGTGGCTCACATTCGATAACCTCCGGACATACGACATAAAGTTGAATTCGAAAAAAATGCGTTTTCGGTGTCCCCTCGGGGAAGCTGCTGGGCTTCATTGTTTCCAATAGAGGAATCGAAGCGAATCCAGCAAAAATTCGAGCTATGTCAAAGTTGGCTATACCAACAGACCTAAAACACATCCAGAAGCTAGCTGGATGCGTGGCCGCTTTGAGCCGCTTTATATCCAGGCTAGGAGAAAAGACATTGCCTCTTTACCACCTCCTTCGGCGCACGAACACTTTGTATGGACGGATGCAGCCGCGGCCGGACTCAATGAGATAAAGACCTTATTGGCCAGTAATCCAGTCCTAACAGTGCCAAACATCGGCGAACCTATGCTACTATACATAGCTGCAACACATCAGGTGGTAAGCGCAGTGCTCGTCGTCGAACGAGAGGTGGATGGATACAAATTCCTGCTTCAAAAGCCGGTTTATTACGTATCCACGGTCCTCACCCCATGCAAATCCCGATACCCACACTATCAAAAAATAGCATACGCGGTCTTCATGGCATCCTGGACGCTAAGACACTACTTTCAAGAGTGCTTGATTACCGTCGCCTCCGAAGTACCACTCAATGACATAATTAATAACCGCGACACTACGGGCCGGATTGCTAAATGGGCTATCGAGCTCCTTCCGTTCCACATACTATACAAATCACGGCGAGCCATTAAGTCGCAAGTACTGGCTGACTTTGTCGCCGAATGGACAGAAGCCGAACTCCCTAAAGAGTACGACGCGTACTCCAACTGGATCATGCACTTTGACGGCTCCAAAATGCTGGCCGGACTGGGAGCAGGGGTAGTCCTGATGTCTCCCACCGGGGACACGGTCTAGTACGTCCTACAAATATTATACACAGACTCCAACAATGCAGCCGAATATGAGGCTCTGTTGCATGGTCTTCAGATGGCAGTCTCTATGGGCATCCAACGCCTGGAAGTGCGCGAGGATTCGAACCTTGCAATATCACAAATAAATGGAGACTTTGATGCCAAGGATCCGAAAATGGCGGCCTATCATAATGACATCCTCAAAATGTCAGCTCGGTTCGAGGGGCTCGAATTCCACCATGTGGCTCGAGAAAACAATCAAGCGGCGGACGTCCTCGCCCGCATTGGCGCCAAACGCGACCCTGTCCCACCTAACATATTCCTGGAAAGGCTGTTCAAGCCATCCCTAGTATGGGAAGGGGAGTCCGGCAATACCAGCACGGATCCGAACACACCCCCAGACTCCAAACCATTAGACACAATCGGAGGCTCCGCCACCGAAATAACATCTTCAGCCCATGAAATCATGACCGTAATTGCCCAGTGGACCGAGCCTTTCTTGGCCTACCTAAATAGGCAGGGTTTAGGGTTTAGGGTTTAGGGTTTGGGGTTTAGGGTTTTTAGGGTTTAGGGTTTAGGGTTTAGGGTTTAGGGTTTAGGGTTTAGGGTTTAGGGTTAGGGTTTAGGGTTTAGGGTTTAGGGTTTAGGGTTTAGGGTTTAGGGTTTAGGGTTAGGGTTTAGGGTTTAGGGCCAAAACGAAGCACACTGCATAGTCCGGCGCTGTAAAGCTTACAAGGTCCACGAAGGGGAACTCTATAAGAAAAGCGTGACCGGAGTTCTCCAAAGGTGCATCTCCGAAGAGGAAGGGCGGCAACTCTTGGCTGAAATCCATGCCGGACTGGGCAGACATCACGCCGCGGCTCGAGCGCTAGTCAGCAAGGCCTTCCGTACAGGCTTCTATTGGCCAACGGCCCGAGCAGACGCACAGGACCTTATCCAACATTGCGTCAGTTGCCAGCTCTTCGCCAATCAGAGTCATATGCCCCCTATCGCTCTCCAAACAATCCCCATAACTTGGCCCTTCGTGGTTTGGGGGCTGGATATGGTCGGACCCCTTAAAGGGGGAAGCCATAAGAAAAAATACCTACTGGTCATGGTGGACAAGTTCACCAAATGGATAGAAGCCAAACCAGTCAAAACGGTCGAATCTGGACCTATGATAGACTTCATATCCGGGGTCATACACCGATATGGTGTCCCCCACAGCATCATCACCGATAATGGCTCAAATTTCACAGCCGACTAAGTGAAAACTTGGTGTGGAAAAATGGGCATTAAGCTCGACTACGCTTCCGTCTACCACCCCCAAACAAACGGCCAGGTCGAACTAGCAAACGGTCTCATCATGAGCGGCATCAAACCCAGACTAGTTGGATCTTTAATAGAATCGGATACGCACTGGGTAGAGGAGCTCGACTCCGTACTCTGCGGGTTGTGGACCACACCGAATTGAACCAACGGATATACACCATTTTTTATGGTGTAGGGTGCGGAAGCAGTACTACCTTGCGACATAATACATGATTCGCCACGCGTACGCATGTACGAAAAGAAGGAAGCCGAGTTAGATCGGCAGGATAACTTGGATGCCCTGGAGGAGGAGCGCGATATCGCAAAAGCCCGTTCCGCATTCTATCAGCAGCAGGCTTGACGATATCAAAGCAGACAAGTGCGGGCCAAAACTTACAATATTGGCGAGCTCGTTCTATGCCTACCGGAGAAGAAGAAGGACAAACTCAAACCCAAGTGGGAAGGTCCCTTCGTCATTGACAAAGTTCTCACCGGAGGAGCGTACCGTCTACATAATGCATCTGTTGGGGATATAACTACTGAGTATAAACCGCCCAGGACGGGGCTGGTTCACACTCAACCATATTGAAGCCCACGAAGACCCGGAAGGTGGCGCTTTACTATGAAGCTTAGAGGCCCAGAGCCCAAAGGCGGATTAGGGGCCATAGTGGTAAACCGCCATAGTCATATAGCTTGTATTGTAAGATAAGGAAAGGAGAGACCAAGCCGAACACTTGTGTGAGTCGGCCTCGGGACTCTGTAAACCGGCTGGGCGTCAACCCATGTATGGGACGACCCGGTGGCGGTTCAGGGACAAGAAACAACAACTCGAGACTCAGGCAAGCGGATTGCGCTCCCTGATCATCGAAACCTAATCAATCCCATCACAACTAGACGTAGGCTTTTACCTTCATCGAAGGGGCTGAACTAGTATAAAACTCCCGTGTCCCTTGTCCGGTTTAACCCCTTCAAGCTAACCCGTTGCGATGGCTCCATGACTAAGTCCTTTCACAAGGACATCTGACGTGATAATTCCACGACAGTTGGCGCCCACCGTGGGGCTATCGCACGATGGTGTCGAGTTCTTGAAGGGCTGCTCTGAAGGACTTAAGGGGTACGTGATCGGCCGGATGACCAAAAGTCGTCGCGGCAAGCTCTACATCGACGACAAAGGATGGGGCCCCGAAGCCGGCTCAATCGAGTACAGGTACCGGGTTCCCTTCGGCCGAATTCATGTCTTCATTGGCAAGATTGGTGAACCGGGCCCTGAGCTGGACACCTGCACCGACCTCGTCGAGACGGCTCAGCGTGCGAGTCCAGCCCGGGTTACGCCCGCCGTGAAGCGTTCGTTCATAGGATGTGTCCATGGGATCGGATCTAAACCGGTGTCTGAGGACGAGATGGCGGTATACTCCGACAGTGAATCATCCACTGGTGAAATTGAGTCCTTGTACCAGATTCAGGACGGCATGCCCGAGGGGTATTTCGATGGCAACAGTATTCCAGATCTCCTTGAAGCACCGAGCCGGGTTGCTATTTACATGGCCGGCACACAGCCCGTTTTGCAGTCTTCATCTACCGCGGCAATAGATACTGGATCAGCGGCCGGGGCAGGTACTTCGGCGCGCCAGCCGGCGCAGGTTCTCGCTGGTTTAATGGATGCTTGGGAGACCTTGTTAACTGCGACAGTTACCCCGGAAACACGAAATCAGCACGATGCAGAGGTTGCAAGACTGAAAGAGCAAATTGCGCAGGCTAAGGAGGACTTGGTGGCTAAGGACAATAGGATGGCCGAGGAATAGGCCGCTTTGAATGCTCAATCACAGCAGATACAAGCACAGAATTACCGACTCATGTTAGATCGGACTGCGTCAGAGGATGTGATGCGAAGGAAATATCGGTCACGATTGTCGTTGGTTTACGAAGGGGTAAATCTCTTTCAGACACCGGGCGTTGGACCGAGCAATCCGGCGGCCGCAAACCGAGCCGAGGTGCCTAGGATCGCCCCGGATCAGCCACAAGCAATGGAGTTACCCCGACGAACGGTTACCCGCCACAGTATATGCCTACGCCGCCGGGTCACTTTTCAAGCCCCCTGGATAACATGATTGCTGCGGCCTCACGCCTGGCCGCCATCCCGATGGAAGGAGATTCAATAGAGGCAGTTGAGACGAGGTGAGCAAGAGACCTCCTTCAAACCGCCGTAATGCAGCAGCAGGCTTATTCATACAGCCGGGATAGAATTCATTCAACTCCTCGTCCGAGCCCAAGCTATAGCAGGCGGATGGACGAACCGGAAGTATCTAGCAGCGCGCGGCGTCGCAATGCTCAGGAAGTAGTGGATCATGGCAGGGCACGAAGGGATGGTGTTTTGGGTCGTCACCAACCCGCCCCGGTTCAGCCAGCAGTATCGGTTGACAGAGGCACCGGGCTTGCTTTCAGTTCCTGGGGAGTGCCATGCCTCATTCCGGCCCTCCGTAACATGCGTCTGCCCAAGGATTTCAAGGGTCCACGCAAGGTGCCTAATTACAAGGCGGATCAGCCGCCTGAGGCGTGGGTCGAGACTTATGAGATGGCAATGGAGATGCTGGATGTAGATGAGGCAGCTTGTGCAAAATACTTCACGATGATGTTGGAAGGAACAGCCCGTACCTGGTTGAAGAATCTGCCAGCTAACTCCATCGAGTCATGGGATCAGTTGAGGGCCCGGTTTATAGCCAATTTTAAGGATACGTGCAAACAGCCCATGTCCATTGTAGATCTGGATGCTTGTGTTCAGGGCGAGAACGAGTCCACAACTCATTGGGTGCGCCGGGTCTCAGAAGTTTTGCACTCGGCCGACCGAATTAACGCCGGCCAAGCGATTATCACGCTGGAGCGTAATTGCCGGTTTAAGTCACTGAAGGAGAAGTTGGGACGAATCAAACGTCACTGCAACGACTTGGGAACCCTCATTGCAGCCTTGGTAAAATATGCCGATTCTGATAATACCAAGGATCCCGATTCTGATAATGAGAAACCGGAGAAGGGAAAGAGGAATGACGGTGTGAAGGGACAGCAGCACAACCAGGGAGGCCATGGGAATAATGGTAAGCATAAAGCGGATTCAGATTTTGTGGCTAATGCTAATGTGCAGCGTCGTAAAGGTAAACCGCCCCAGCGTGGTGGATCGATGAATCTGGAGCGCTTGTTGAATCAGCCCTGTCCAAAGCACGGAACCAGAGAAGCCCTCGCAACTCATCTCTGGAAGGATTGCAATATTATGAGGCAATTCAAAAACTCTGATCTCTTCCGATATGATCAGGGCCCGTCGGGTGGTTCAGGTCCAGGTTTTCATGGTGGCGGCGGTTCAGGCTCTGGATTTCAAAACAATCAGAATAACCAGAACAACCAAAGCGGCAATAACCAGCAGGGTAATCAAGGGAATCAACAGCAGTCAGGTTACCAGAGTAACCCGAAGCAGCTGAATGGTGGACAATATCATGTATTCACCACTAGTCTGTGCAAGCGAGATCTGAAGCTGCATAAGAGGGAAGTTAATGCGGTTGAACCGACAGTTCCACGCTATCTGCGCTGGTCGGAACAACCTATCGTGTGGAGTAGGGAGGATCATCCGCCCCGGGTTGACAATCCGGGTCAGCTAGCTCTGGTGGTGGCACCTCAGGTGGGAGGTTACAAGTTCACCAAAGTACTTATGGATGGAGGAAGCAGTATTAATATTCTGTATTATGAGACATTCCGTCGCATGGGGCTGACTGATAAGAATCTTAAACCGTCCAATACTGTTTTTCATGGTGTAGTACCAGGAAAGTCGGCGTATCCAGTGGGCAAGATTGCTTTGGAAGTTGTGTTTGGAGATGAGCATGATTCCCAGTCTGAGACATTGACTTTCGAGGTGGTGAGAATTCAGAGCCCATATCACGCACTGTTTGGGCGACCGGCTTATGCAAAATTCATGGCGAGGCCATGTTATATTTACTTGCAGCTCAAGATGCCGGGTCACAAAGGAACCATCACAGTTCATGGAAGTCGGAAAATCACTTTGGATTGCAAAGAGAGTGATGCGTCTTACGCTGAGTCGGTTTGTGCTACAGAGGAGTTCAAATTTTACAAGGAAAATGTTGATCCGGCAGATATGACCCCTCTGAAGAAGCCCACCACTGAGCACGACCCAACCCTGCAATTCAAACCGGCGGATGAGACGAAGCTTGTTGACTTTGTACCTGGCGATTCGTCCAAACAGTTCAGCATCAGCACCAATCTGGATCCAAAATAGGAAAGCGCGCTCATCGAGTTCATCCATGAGAACCGGGACATCTTTGCATGGAAGCCTTCTGACATGCCAGGTGTACCGAGGGAACTCGCTGAGCACACACTTAACATTGATCCGAAGTTTAAACCAGTCAAGCAATTCCTTCGTCGCTTTAATGAAGAGAGACGCAAGGCAATTGGGGAGGAGGTAGCCCGACTATTGGCGGCTGGGTTTATCATTGAAGTTTTTCATCCTGAATGGTTGGCTAATCCGGTGCTGGTTCTTAAGAAAAACGGGACTTGGCGCATGTGTGTGGATTACACAGACTTAAATAAGGCTTGCCCAGCTGATCCTTTTGCTCTCCCGCATATTGATCAAATCATTGATGCGACGTCGGGTTGTGAGCACCTGAGTTTTTTGGATGCTTACTCAGGGTACCATCAGATCAAAATGGCAGTTAAGGACCAGGAGAAAACAGCCTTCATCACTCCCTTTGGAGCCTTCTGGTATGTTTCTATGCCCTTTGGGCTCAAGAGTGCTCAAGCAACCTATCAGCATTGTGTGCAAAATTGTCTTCACACACAGATTGGGCGTAACGTTCATGCCTATGTAGATGACATTGTGGTGAAATCCAGGGAAAAGGAGACATTGATAGCTGATCTCAAGGAGACGTTTGACAACCTCTGGGTTTATAAAATAATGCTTAATCCGGATAAGTGTGTTTTTGGTGTTCCGGCAGGCAAGCTGCTCGGTTTTCTGGTGTCTAACAAGGGCATTGAGGCTAATCCGGAAAAGATCAAGGCAATCACATCCTTGGCCAAACCGACATGTATCAATGATGTTCAGCGTCTCGCAGGCCGGATCGCAGCTCTCAGCCGGTTCATCAGTCGTTTGGGTGAGAAGGCCATTCCCTTGTATTAGATGCTGAAGAAAATGGATAATTTCGTCTGGACTGATGCAGCCAATGCAGCCTTTGAGGAGTTAAAGCGGCAATTGGTTGAACCGCCAGTTCTGGCAGCCCCAGTTGATCATGAGCCTTTACTATTATATGTGGCTGCTAATGCCCGAGCAGTCAGTGTGGCTATCATTGTAGAGCGTAAAGAGGCTGGGAAGGAATATCCGGTTCAACGTCCTGTGTATTACATCAGTGAAGTCCTGATCGAGTCAAAGCAACGCCATCCACATTGGCAAAAGTTGGTGTATGGGGTTTTTATGGCCAGTCGGAAACTCAAGCAATATTTTCGAGGTCACCCCATCACAGTGGTTAGTTCGTCTCCCTTGGGCGATATCATCCAAAACAGAGAAGCAACTGGCCGGGTTGCAAAGTGGGCAATTGAGCTTGGTCCACATGGTTTGAAGTATGTGCCTCGCACAGCCATTAAGTCGCAGGCTCTTGTGGACTTTATCAATGACTGGACCGAGTTACAAGCACCAGAAGAGAAACCGGATAATACGTACTGGACCATTCATTTCGATGGATCAAGGCAGTTGGAAGGCTCGGGGGCTGGAGTTGTCCTTACTTCCCCCCGAGGTGATAAAATTTGCTACGTCCTCCGCTTGATATTTCCTTGTACTAACAATGCATCTGAATATGAAGCCCTACTTCATGGTCTCCGCGTGGCTAAGGAGATGAACTTAACTCGAGTTCGTTGCTTCGGCGATTCTGATCTGGTGGCTCAGCAAGTTTATGGTACTTGGGATTCTAAGGATCCACTCATGGCGGCTTACAGGCATGAGGTAGATATGGTGGCGGGTCACTTCAAAGGTTACCAGGTTGAGCATATTGATCGGCGCAAAAACGAAGCAGCAGACGCTTTGAGCCGACTGGGATCTCAGCGTAAACCGGTACCTCCTAACACCTTTCTGGATATATTGCATAACCCGTCTGTTAAATTGCCTACAGAAGCGGATCTGGCTATTCCTGATCCGAAGGCGCAACTGGTGGCTGCTTTACACGTCGTGCCGGATTGGATGCTTCCATATCTGGCATATATGAACCGGGGTGAGCTACCAAATGATCAAGTCCTGGCCTGACAGATAGTCCGGCGTTCTAAATCCATGGTTATCCACAATGGCGAGTTACACCGCTGTAGCGTTTCAGGCGTATTTCAGTGTTGTGTTTCTCCGGAAGAAGGCCAAGCGATCCTCCGGGAAATTCATGAAGGGGATTGTGGTCATCACGCCGGTTCAAAGTCCCTGGTTGCAAAAGCTTTTCGTCATGGGTTTTACTGGCTGACAGCTCATGCTGATGCAGAGGATCTGGTAAAGCGATGTGATGCTTGTCAAAAAATTTCCCGCAGAGCTCATGTTCCGGCTCAGGAGCTACGGATGATTCCAATCACTTGGCCTTTTGCTACTTGGGGGCTTGATATGGTGGGGCCTTTTAAGCGTTCCCGAGACAAGAAAACCCACCTGTTGGTGGCAGTTGATAAATTCACCAAGTGGGTTGAAGCGGAGCCTCTCAGCAACTGTGATGCAGCGACGGCGGTTCAATTTCTCAAAAAGTTTATTTTCTGCTTTGGTTATCCACACAGCATTATCACGGATAATGGTACTAACCTCTCCAAAGGTGAGATGGAGGATTTCTGTCAAAAAGAGCATATCCGGCTTGATCTAGCATCTGTAGCGCACCCTCAATCCAATGGTCAAGCAGAGCGAGCTAATCAAGAAATCTTAAAGGGTCTTAAACCCCGGCTTATGATTCCATTGAAACGGACACCGGGTTGTTGGGTGGAAGAATTACCTTTTGTGTTGTGGAGTATCAACACCACCCCCAATCGATCAACAGGATATACGCCTTTCTTCATGGTCTACGGAGCAGAGGCGGTTCTCCCAAGTGATATACGTCATGATTCCCCCCGGGTTGCTAATTATGTCGAAGCGGACAATGAGCAAGCTCGCCAAGAGGCACTGGATTTACTAGATGAGAAGCGGGATATGGCTTTGGCACGCTCGACGGTTTATCAACAAGACCTGCGGCGCTATCACAGCCGTCGGGTTAGGACAAGAGCCTTTCAAGAAGGTGACTTGGTGCTCCGGCTTATCCAGGATCAGACTGGTATACACAAGTTATCCCCGCCTTGGGAAGGACCCTTTGTGGTCAGTAAGAATCTGCACAACAGATCATACTACCTCATTGACGTTCAAGATGACTCACGCAAATCTGAGGAGGAGACCCGGCGGCCCTGGAACATAGCTCTCCTCCGGCCTTACTACACTTGAGCCATAGGCTCTCTTTTATGTACATATTTTGACGATGTATATATTATCATCAATAAATAAATCAGCATCCTTGCTTCAAAGCGGGGCCTCTGCTGTTTTTTCTCAAACATTCTTTGAGTTACATGGGGGCTTCAGCTGACCAAGCGAAGTATTATCCCTTGAACCGGCTATCACGCCACAGAGCTTGGGAGCTTCACACCCAAAGGGCCAAAGAGAGTTTCGATGCTATGCACAACTCAAACATAGGCACCTAATGAGCACTGCTCATCACGTTACTTGGGGGCTCCTTGGTCCAATACCAAGAAGTCTGAATGGACCCTTGTAGCTGGGTATCGACCCATGGCTTGGAAGCCTGGTATATTTACCTAAAACCCCGGGTTAACCTGCCTTCATCAAGTAACACACTCCTATCCAGGTCATCCTGGCACAGCCCTCTGAACGTTTGACAGTTACTCTCCTTGAGACCCTGAACTTGTCAAAGTTAAAATGGTGATTGGCTAGTTGGAGGTCTATCTTAAAAGGCTTTGTTAAATGGTTCAACTCAGTGGCCTGGCAGCCCACAAAAAGCCTTGCATTTGGGCCTGGCAGCCCCCAAAAAGCCTCGACTACACGGTTTTCATTTGAACTTTGGCTGGATTTTAAACCGATTTTTTGGCTTGTTCAACCGTCTTCTAAGACCGGCATTTCTTAAACCGGCTTGGTTTGCAACTTTACGTTGATAGACCTTTATTTTAAACCGGAGTTTTCTTAACCCGGCTTGGCATTGATTTCCTGTCAACAGCCTGGATCGTCTGGCGTGAATCATCACCCGACATGACTTAATCTACGACATCAGAAAAATGATGGCGATACAAATACTTCAGATTTGGGTTTTTCACCCTTATCGCAATTCAAGTTGGCTCGCCAACTGGCCAGGGATCTTGTACTACCGGTATGTATAAATTCATATTATTATGATTTGATTATCAATCCGGCATATTTTGGGCATTATGACCCGTCCGGCGGTAAACCGCCAGGACCCTTTGTCTTTTTATGCATACAGGAAATGCATATTATGATACTTGGAACAAAAATTGATATTGATATGGCGGATCAATGCAAAATATCTCTTGCACGATGGCAGCAGATCAGCATAAGTTTCTTGCTATCCTATTACACGACACTCCAAGGCCCAAAATATGGAAATATTCATTGATCGTTCCTGATGTACCAACCGCCTGGACGGATTAAGCTTCATCACCGGGTTGACGTGAGGTAGATGGATCATCTGGCGTCGGTTCAACCTCCTCCTCATCCACTGACTGGAAGTCATTGGTGGACCAGTCAATCCGGGTTAAGGCCTGAAAGATAGCCTCTTCACTTATAAGCTCAGCCGGATCAACGTCAGGAGCGTAAGTATGCTTACGGATTGGTGGAATGAGGCTCTGCACTTCAGGAATCACAGCTTCAACCCGTTTGTTCTCTGCATCATAGAACGATCGGTGAACCGTTAGGTTCACCTCTTCGGCTAGTTGACTCGCCAAAGGACGCATCTCCCTTGTTACCCATTTCAGGGCGTCATTGTCAAATTCTTCGCCATTTTCTTGGGCACTGGGGAAGCCTTTGGATATATCAGCCGGGTCAAGGTCAGCTATCCATGCCTTGGCTCGAGTCACCGCCAGCAAAGCGCCGGCCCGAGCAGCGGATCGCTTCAGCTCTTCTATTTGCGCTGGCGTCATTGAAAGACGATCCAGTGTATCTTTGATAAGTGTTGGTGCTGCATTATCATATGAAGTTGCGCGTATAACCCGTTGAGCGCCGGTATACAGCTGCTCAATCAGTGTATATGCCGCTTTAAGCTTCTTCCGCATGTCAGAACCCAGGTGAGCGATGCGATTTCCTATATTGGTTCAAGAAATACATGTTAAACCGATGAAATTTCAAAGGGATACAACTTTTGGCAACCACTACTTACCAAATATGGCAGAGGTCATGGCATTGATTTGGCGCTTCAGTCCAGATAATTCTTCTGCCACCGGTTTAAGAGCCGATTCAGTAGTCTCCGTCCGCTTCACCAGTCCGGCCTTCTCGCTGTCCTAGTTGGCCTGCTCAGATTTAAAATATTCTTTAAGTTGCTCATGGTGGTCAAAGCGGTTCTCAGCTCATCCTTGGCCTTGGTGGTTTCTGCTTGTTGGGTCTCAAGGTTTGCTCGAAGATCAGCAATTTGTGAGGTTTGTTGATTTATTTCACTCTACAACAGTAAGAGAGCATGTTAATATCTTTGTTCAAAGTCCCAAGCCTATAACCATTTATACACTCAACACTTGGGGGCTAATGCGGATCGTTTTTATGCGGATACTTCAAGTCCCAAGGATTAATACAAGTTTTAATCATGGCACTTGGGGGCTAATGTGTATTTGATCAAGACAAAGAATAGTTCACAAGGTACAGCATGAAGAATATAAAGTGCCGGTCTGACTTTCTCAAGACAAACCGGCCCTTGGGGGCTACAATGCAATGAAGGTGCAGAAATTCTAAAGTGCAATGTTTACCTCATAGCGTTCCTTCATTAGATTTACTAAACCGTCTTCATAATCACGGCTTGTATACATCCGGTTCAGAAAGCCGGAATGAAGGTCTTGAGCAGAGAGATCGGTATAAGCAGACAAATCAGTCTTACCCTTCCCTTTGTTCATAGCAGCAAATTCATCTTTAGCAGTATGCTTTGACAGAGCAACCGGATTACTAGGGGCGGTATATGCAGTGCCTGTAACAACAACATCATCATCCTTGGCTGGGCTGGAAGAGTCAAGGTTCTGAACAGGTCTTGGCGGTTTGTTAGCTGGACTTGGCGGATCAGCAATTGAGTCCCGTTGTTCCATTGCCGGGCTCGGGGGAGCAGGAGGATTTAAAGTATTAGCCTCTGCAGTCGGTTCAGCTTCTGGCGGGTTAGCATTACCATCTTGATTCGGCCCAGCAGAGCTGTCCATGGCAACTTCCGGGTTTTCGTTATGATGCTCGGGTGTCTTTTCTGGATCAACTTCAACAGTAGGGTCGCTGGTCTTGGCCTTCTTGCTTAATTGAGCTTTGGCGCTATAACACCAAAGGTTAGAGTATGATAAACCGACAAAATAAAGTTATAAATCAGGTAACACTTACCCGGCAACTACTTTGAGAGGAGGCAATTGGGTGGTTGACAAACCGCCAGACGAGCTAGAAGAAGCCTGGTAATTCGGGTCAGACGGATTGAGAGGGCATCGGAAGAAACCTTTAAAAGGGTATTGTTTTTCAGGAGAACAAATCACCTCTGGACGGCGTTTCCGGGGAGGCGTATCAGCTAAACCGGACGAAGTGATCTGTTGACCACTATGCCGGGTTGTGCGACGTTCTTCTGCTTCCCGTTTCTTCAAACAAAATTTTGGATGCAAATGAGCAAGGGGGTGAGATTGTTTTACTTTCCGGATTGTACGGCGAGTTCTTTGAACCGGCACAAGGTCCGAGTCGGAAGAAAGAAGAATTACCTCAACATGATCTGCATGGCTGGCTTCAGCATCATCCTGAAGATGATCATTGTCAATAAGATGTATAAAAAAGGAGCCAAGTGAGTCAAGTTCTACCTCAGCATCTGATTCTTCTTCCTCCGGCGGTTCAGACGAATCGGCAGCTTTCTTCTTTCCGGCCTTCTTGGTGACCTTGGTTTTTACACGAGGAGCACGGGCCGGTTTATTACGTTTCCAGAAAGAGCTGTTGGCCTGAAATTAAGGCAAGGAAAGGTTAGTAAACGGTCGATGTGGAAATTAGTAAAGTATGTACATGAACTTACCGCCGGCGGTTTATTGGAGACGCAAAACGGAGCCAAACCGGTTTGGCTGCATGCAGCGACCGGTTCATCAAGCATCCTCTTTACACATTCAGTGATTTCAAGCTCGATCATTATGACTTCATGATACCGTTGAGGGTCTTTTACACTTCCGGTATACTCATGCATCAATCCGGGCCGGCGGCTCAAAGGCAGAATGCCCCATGAAACCTAGCAGCGGACAAGATCAATGCCGGTTAAACCGTTGGCCATCAGAGCCCGGAGCTTGGCGAGTTGAGGAGCAAAATTCTTCCGTTCCGCGGCAGTTAGACGCGGAGGCATTGGGTGGCCGTTGCTAAGACGGTGAGGGCGGTAGCCCGGGAAGGGATTTTCTCCATCAGGAGCAGTATTCCGGCAGTAAAACCAGGTCTGGTTCCAATCTTTAGGATGGCTATGGTGTTTGGCATGAGGGAAATCAACTTCTTTCCTCTTTTGAATTGATATGCCACCAAGCTCTGTGTTGGGGCCATCTGAGAATTCTGTGCGGCGGTTCAGATGAAAAAAAATCCCGGAACAGCTCCATGGTTGGCTCTTCTTGAAGGTAAACTTCGCAGAATACTTGAAAGTTGCATATGTTTGATACAGAGTTCGGACCAATATCTTGCAGATGGAGTTGGAAGCTGGCAAGGACATCCCGGAAATTTTTTGATCCGGGCGGACTAAATCCCCGGTCTAAATGTTGCATAAAAACAATCACCTCTCCCTCTTGAGGTTCATGTGGACATTCCGATTCCGGAACTCGCGACTGGAGAATTTTCTTCGAAGCTAAAGCACCAGTGATGACATAACCATTGATCTGTGTCTCTGTGATCTGAGATGGAACCCAATTGCAAGCAGAAAATTGCTTCGACATTCCGGAATGAGGAACTGAAAATAAAAAGTGCCGGTTTAAGGCGTCTAATTCAGTGTTAAACCGGAGAAGGATACTGTGCAAGTTCAGTTGGCGGTTTAAGAGAGGGCTAATGTTATATGGCGGATTGACTTTTAAGGAGTTAAACCACCTATAGGCAGGATGGCCAAAATTCGAAATTTCTGCTAAGTGTTACAAAAACAGGTTTCACAATATGGCAGTATAATTTTGGATCTACCATGGATAATCTAAGAAAATGTTCCTGAGCCCTACAACGGCGCTAAGGAGGAACAGAGACAAACCAGACGGAGTCTATTCAGAAACAGTAAGATACTACGATACGGTGAATTAACAACATGGATCTAGCCGCAGTTCAAAACTATCAGGCACACATATGTATATTCAACAGGAAGACCAGAAGGAGGAACACAAAAGAACTGATGAACGGCGATGAACATGGATGAACTTGAAACCCTAATGGAGATCTAGGGTTACAGGGAAGCGAACTTACCAGGGCCACACGGCGGCGGAAGAGCGCGGCAGGGTCTCTGGAACAAACAGGGTGATGCAGCGGCCTTGGTCGGTGCAGATTCGAAGATTGACGGCGGCGGCGGCGCTGGGGTTTCTTCCGGTCGCGAGGAAGAAGAAGAGAAGAAAGGGGAGGAAATGAAAGTACCCGTTGGGTGTATTTATAACAGGGCACGGAGATAAGTGACAGGCGCGAGAATCGAGGAGTCCAAAGCGGCAAGTGGCGCGGCTGTCGCCTCGATTTCCGGGATGGCATTAAATAAAGGGAATCTTTTTATTTATTTTTTACAAAAATGACGTCATGATGATCCGTTGCTGTATCCAGAGGATGACATCACGGCGGTTTAACAAAGTTTATAAAAGAAGGCATCATGGCGGTTTACGAGAAATGAAGGAAGGCGTTCTCAGGATTCTGCTAAGTATCAAAGATTAACATGACCAGGTTCAAATCAATCTGGGGCCTAATGTTGGGGATATAACTACTGAGTATAAACCGCCCAGGAGGGGGCCGGTTCACACTCAACCATATTGAAGCCCATGAAGACCCGGAAGGTGGCGCTTTACTATGAAGCTTAGAGGTCCAGAGCCCAGAGGCAGATTAGGGCCCATAGTGGTAAACCGCCATAGTCATATAGCTTGTATTGTAAGATAAGGAAAGGAGAGACCAAGCCGAACACTTGTATGAGTCGGCCTCGGGACTCTGTAAACCGGCTGGGCGTCAACCCGTGTATATAAGGGGACGACCCGGCGGCGGTTCAGGGACAAGAAACAACAACTCGAGACTCAGGCAAGCGGATTGCGCTCCCTGATCATCGAAACCTAATCAATCCCATCACAACTAGACGTAGGCTTTTACGTTCATCAAAGGGGCCGAACTAGTATAAAACTCCCGTGTCCCTTGTCCGGTTTAACCCCTTCAAGCTAACCCATTCAATGGCTCCACGACTAAGTCCTTTCACAAGGACATCTGACGTGATAATTCCACGACAGCATCCGATAACAGACTCGAGCCGAACCCACGGAACGCGGCCAGACTCCGGAGATTCTACGCCTAACGCCGAACTCAGTGTTCGTCTCCTTACCCCTCCTTTTTAATTATGCTCCCCCCCTTTTTCCTCTCCTTTCTCGACCCCTTTTTCTCTTCAGACAAAGTATTTAATACGGTGCAGACTCCCGGATCATTCCGGCCGTACTATGTGCGTAAGCTGTACCTGGGGGCTTCCCACTCGGAAGCTAGACATAATTACTTTAAAAGGCTTTTTGCCCATCGCATATGCGTTCTTTTTCCATATGTGCCCTTTCTTCACCATTATATGCATCGATATGACTTAAGATGTGGCCACGCTGGGTTGCCTGGCTCTTGTGTTTATGCCCTACGTTCCTGTTAATTCGGCTAGGGCCTAAGGGGAGCACCTCTGCGATTGTTACTGCCGGTTAAGCCAGATGTGTACCTTAGACTGGGTGAAGCCGAAAGCTAGTTTCCTTAAGAGAATATTCGATCGGTGAACAAAGGATGTATTCGTTGGTTACAACAAAAAACCCCAGAAGCTTCGTATCCTGCGCCATCGTTTGCAGTCCGGACATGTGCATCGACACATGCATACCCAGGGAAAGGAACCCCTAACGGAATTATTCTCCCTGGAAGATCTTTCTTGCTATCCATGCAATATAACATAACTAGTTGGGTACTTGTCTGTTCAAGCACTTATGACCCCTACGCCTGTTGTCCACGCATACCCCGGTTTTTGTATAACCGAGCGGGTATTCGGACACACCCCGGACTATCAGACCCGGGGGCTGAAGCGAAAAGGTCCGCCATGACAAATGATTTCAATCTGGCTAGGGGCTACTTATGCCAACTAAATTACATAGTCACTGGGACTGACTATATTCCTCCTCTATACCATCTAACAGGCTATCTAGCCTACAATCCTGTTGAGAATACTTAGCGGCTAACGCTACCTGGTCATATACCAGACTCATGGGAATTTCTTGCCCATCGGGCCCCACCGGTCCTACTTCGGCCATATGGTTCGGGTCCAGCTTGGTGTAGCGTGTCTTCACCATTGCCCAGGCTTCTCTTGCTCCTTGCTGGCATGCTGATATCTTCGATAGACGGATGCGCCGCCAGGCTCCTTGAAGTAGGTCCGCAAGCTCCCCCATGCCATTGGGTAGGAGGCTTGATGGCCACAAGGCCTGAGCAACACCGTGCATCACCTGCCGAGCACGCTCATGCAAGTGCGAAAGTTCTTTTAGTAAATCACCTGCATATGAGGGCATCTCCTCTTCAGGGAGACCCGTTAACATTCCTGCAAGCAAAAAAAATCAAAAAACTTCCTCGCCGAACTATCACACAGTTCACTTGAGCTCTTACCATAAATGTCGCGTCGAAGCCTTTTGTTCTCCTTCACAGAGTCTGCCAGTTGAGCGCGGACGTCCTTTAATTCCACGTCTAGACGAATATTGGCATCTTGTAGCTTGTTCTTCTCTTGCGTCACCTGCATAAGGATGCTCTCGCCAGCCTTTAGCTGCCATTGAAGATGCGAGTCGTCACCCATTACGCCTTACGGACTCACCCCGGGATTGTCTGCAGAATTTTCTGTTAGACTAACCGCACCAGCCATTTGCTAAACTGGTACATCTGCGTATAATGGAGACAAATATTACCAGAGGGGGCCTTTCGGGATCCCTCTAACTTGGCTACCGCATCAGTCAGCTGGGCCTTGCATGCCTCCAGCTCCCGCGCCAATTGTTCATTCTTGTCCACAAGGACATGTGCATACATTGATCCTTCAAACAGTTGTCCCAACTATTCCAAGTCTTAGGGGCTACTGCTATATATACTTGTCAAAATTTCTTACCCGTATATCTTTGGTGTACTGGTTCGTCGCCTGGGCCAGCCCGCCTCGAGCAGCTCGGACGTATGCGTCTACCGAATTGAAGGCATTAAAAGCCTCTTTGGAAAAGATGTTGTTCCGTAGCACGACCCTCCGGCGCCGGTGATTCATGGCGCTGTCCACCTCGGAGTTTGTGGCCGAACACATACCCACGTCCTCTGTCGGAGAACTGTGCGGTTCTGGCCCCGTGTCCGCCTCCGCCCCCGAAGCCGGTTCTGGAACCTGACTGGTGGAGGCGTGATTGGTGGGGTCTCCGGATATAGTCCGGCTATTCCTCTTCCTACCAGACACAAAGGGCGCAGTCATATTTCAAATTCTATGATTACAGGACAGGTTATTACTTTACCTCTGTAGCGGTGTGTCAACCCTCACCGCCTTCCTCTTGAGCCTACCCGATCCGGACGCCCGTGGTTGACGAGTCCCTAGGGGCTCGGCCCCTTGCTCCGGCCGTCATTTCTGTAAATAGAACAACGCCTCAAGGGTAAATCATAGTACCTGGGGGGACTCCTCTTCGGAGGATAGGGTTTTTAGTTCGGCTTACCCGCGACACAGGGAGCATTCCAGGGTAGTCGGCCGTAATGGACACTAGGGCGCCATCCCAGCTTGCTTGATAGAATACCCCGTTGACAAGCTCCACAGTGATATCCGGATCTACTTTGAGTCCCGGATCTAGGGCCCTTCCAGGGTCCTCTGGTTGTGGGGAGGGGCTGAAGATTCCTTCTACGACCCTCCTTAGTTCCTGCTCAGAAGCATTGATGCAAGTAATCTTAGCAGAAGAGCGCTAGAGTAAGTGAAGCGGGGAAAAGGATGGCAACTTACCCACTCTGGGGGGTTGTACATGGAGAATCCGTCCCGCGTTTTTATGCGAAGGAATTCCTCCCCTTCCCCTTTGTACAAATTGGACAATATCCTTGCCAAAGCGGCAGCGGAGTCCGAACCCTTATGGCCGCAGCGGGTGGCGTCGTCTTCCCTGTTGAAATGCCACATGGGCTTCCCCCGATATTGGAGCGGTTGCACTCCCCGCCTTATGCATATCGCCATGACCTCAACCATCGTCAGTCCGGATTTGGCCAGTAACTTTATCCTGTTCATCAGGAGGTATATTTCCCTTGTGTCCTCTTCTTGAGGGCCCCGGGGGCGCCAGCTTAGGCGTGCCCTCGGCGGGGCGTTGCTGAACTTGGGGAGACCTGTCCGGACTGGATCCGGAAGGGGAACATCGTCTATATAGAACCACTTTGAAGGCCAGTTTTCTGGTGCCTTCTCAGGAGTGCCGGACAGGTATCCGGTCTCGGCGATGCGCCATACTTCGGCCCCGCCCACTTGACATAGGGACTCTCCCTAGGTGCGGGGGACGAGGCAGAACAGCTTCCTCCATAATCCGAAATGTGGTTCACATCCTAAAAAAAGCTCGCAAAGGGCGACATACCCCGCTATGTGCAGAATGGAGGCAGGGGTAAGATTGTGTAACTGGAGGATAGGGAACGGGTGGATAGGGAACCCGACGCCCCTCAGCAGATGCGGGATGAGGCATATATGCTCCTCCAGAGATGGGTTAGGAGATCCCTCAGCTTGTTCCCCTCTGTCATAAGTGGCTATTCCAGCTCGGACGAGGACCATGAACGCCGGTGGGAGAAACCCTTGGGTTTGTAACTCTATCAAACGACTATGAGGAACTGAACACTCTCCCCAATCCCCCGACTTGGAACGAGAAGGGCGAGCAGAACAGCTGCGACGACCGGCCATGCTGGAATAGCTTTTCGCGGAGCGCTCTGTTGGATGCTAGCTCTGGGAGGGTGAGTGAGGTTTGGATCTGAGAATCCCCGTCCCTTCAAATAGATGGTTAGCCCGGAGGATTGAGGGTGTCAAATGCAAAAGCGCCTCGACTCCTCGCATCCGCTCGACACGTGGAGGTGGCCATTATTGAGGCACTGAAGCCGAGGAACACAACATTGGTTGGAGGCCGGACATTATTCGTCATAACAGGTACTTTGGAGTATTCGGAGAAGGAACCCGCCTTGCAATGCCAAAGACAATACTGCACGCCGGACTCATTGTCATTGAAGCCTGGTTCAGGGGCTACCGAGGGAGTCCTAGATTAGGGGGTATCCGGACTGCCGGACTGTGTACAACATCCGGACTATTGAAGCGTGAAGATACAAGACTCAAGACTTCGGCCCGTGTCCGGATGGGACTCTCCTTGGCATGGAAGGCAAGCTTGGCGATCCGGATATTATGTTTCCTTCCTTGTAACCGACTCCATGTAAACCCTAGCCCTCTCTGGTGTCTATATAAACCGGAGAGGTTGGTCCTTAGAAGGCCGATCACAATTACAATCATACCATCATAGGCTAGCTCTTAGGGTTTAGCCTCTACGATCTCGTGGTAGATCTACTCTTGTACTACCCATATCATCAATATTAATCAAGCATGAAGTAGGGTTTTACCTCCATCGAGAGGGCCCGAACCTGGGTAAACATTTGTGTCCCTTGCTTCCTGTTACCATCAGCCTTGACGCACAGATCGGGACCCTCTACCCGAGATCCGCCGGTTTTGACACCGACAACCATCTACAAGCTTAAAGAGAAAATCGAGCACCTCCAAGCCCAGATCTATGACCTGCAAAACCAGCACTGTGAGTATGAATATAGATTCAAGAGGATAAGTTAGGCTGCAGATTTAAGGATCCCGGAGACTCGATCATCCTTCTATGATGGAGAGCCTATGCCTTGGAAGAAGGACGACAAGCCTACTGTTGGGGATACAACTATTTGTGTAAGCCGCCCAGGAGGGGCCGGGTTACGCAAAGAGGATTCACCAGTGAGAAGCCCAAGTCTAAAGTATGAAGATGGCGGTTCATCAAGAGCTTAAGGCCCACAGGTGACTTAAGGCCCATTGTAGTAAACCGCCATAGTAATATACTTGTATCATAAGGTAGACTTAACTAGTCGCCGAGCCGGACATTGTGTATAAGCCGGCCGGGACTCTGTAAGCCGCAGGGCGTCAGCCCGTGTATATAAGGCGACGACCTGCAGGCACTTAGGGCGAGAAACAACTCATCGAGAACCAGGAATAGCGTGTCTCACTCCCTGGTCATCGAAACATCAATACCAACCCAACTAGACGTAGGCCTTACCTTCACCGTAAGGGGCCGAACTAGTATAAAACCCTCTCGTGTCCTTTGTCCCGATTTAACCCCTTCAAGCTTCCTAGTTGCGATGGCTTCACAACTAAGTCCTTTCACGAGGACATCTGACGTGACAATTCCACGACAGTTGGCGCCCACCGTGGGGCCAGTGCACGGTGGATTTGAGTTCTTGAAGGGCAACTTCGAAGGGCTCAAGGGATACGTAGTGGGCCGGATGACCAAGAGTCGTCGCGGCAAGATCTACATCGACGACGAAAGCTGGGGCCCCGACGCCGGCTCAATTGAGTACGGGTACCGGGTCCCCTTCGGAGGGATCCACGTCTTCATCGGCCGGATTGGTGAGCCGGGGCCTGAGCCGGACAACTGCACCGACCTCGTCGAGACGGCTCAGCGTGTGAAACCCGCCCGAGTTCAAACCGGCATGAAGCTTGTCTTTGTGGGCTGTGTCCACGGAGAAGAACTTTCTGAAGGTCCTGAAGATGGTGGTAAGCTGGCCGTCCACTCTGACGGTGATTCATCCGCTGGTTCAACATATTCTTTGTATCAAGTTCAAGATGGTGCGCTCGGGGGCTGTTCCGATGGCCTTAGTATTCTGGACCTCTATGAGTCGCCAAATTGGGCAGGAGTCTTTATGGCTGGGACTTAACCCGAACAAAACTCTATAGCAGCGGCTACAATTACTTCTGGGTTAGGGGCGGCCGGGGCAGGAGGCCCGGTGCGCCCGCTGGCTCAAGTGCTGATAGACCTCATGGACAAGCTTACGGCCCTGTTAACCACCACGGTTATCCCTGCGAACAAAGATGAGCATGACGCGGAGGTAGCACGGGTACGTGAGGAGATAGCTCAGGCCAAGGAGGCCTTAACAGCTGAGGACACTAGACTAGCTATGGAGCGGGCGGCTCTCGACGCCCAGGCACAGCGGTTGCAATCAGAGGCTTACCAGCTCATGATGAGATTAAACGCGTCCAATGAAGTAATGAGGAAGAGACACGAGAAGACCCGATCCCGATCACCTCCGAATTACGACCCTAGGATTCTTTTTGCTACACCCGGAGCCGGCCCAAGTAACCCGCCCGATGCTAATCCGTTTATGACATCCGGAGCGGGAGGACCGGCTCAACATCGAGAAATGCCACCTCCTCGTATGAGCACGGAACCGTCACGTTATGTGCCGATACCGCCGGGTCACTTTTCCAACCCCATGGAGAACTTAATCGCAGCATCAGCGCGTCTGGCGGATCTTCCAGTGGATGGCGATGACCCGACAGTGATAGAGACCCAGAGGATTAGGGAACTTGTTCAGACAGCCCTGGCTCAGCAAGAGACCTATTCTTATAATCGGGATAGATTTCATTCAGCTCCTCCGCCTTGGTTAGCACTGCCTCGTCAGAACCGGAGTCAGAGTTACGGAAGGCACTTAGGATCCGAAGTTTTGTCATGCAACGTCCAACGCCGTGACCAATGTGGAGGCTATAACCCGGTTCAAGATCGAGTACGTCAGGAGAAAGAGCGAGCGGCTCAGCTGGCGGCTCAACAGACGGCACGTCAGGATATGCCGGGGTATCCAACGACTTCTACTAAGACGGGAATAGCCACCAGAGCCGGTGGCTCTTCTTGTTTGGTACCGGCTTTGCGCAATGTGCGCCTGCCCAAAGATTTCAAGGGACCTCCGAAAGGTGCCGAATTACATGGCTGATTTACAGCCTGAAGCATGGATCGAGAGTTATGAGATGGCCATGGAATTGTTGGAGGTTAGTGACGCGGTAATGGCTAAATATTTTACCATGATGTTAGATGGAACGGCCCGGTCTTGGTTTAAAGGTTTACCACCCGATTCTATTGGTTCATGGGAAGAGCTAAAGGCCCGTTTCATCCGGAACTTCAAAGACACCTGTAAGCAATCTATGACGATCATGGACTTGACGAATTGTAAGCAGGGGGAAGGTGAATCTACCACCCATTGGGTACGCCGGGTCAAGGAGATAATTCATTCATCTAATAAGATGGATGTCGGCTCTGCAGTCCTTATATTAGAAAGGAATTGCAGCTTCAAGCCGCTAAGGCAGAAATTGGGGCGCCTTAAACGTGACTGGAAGGATATGGGTACGCTAATGGCGGCTCTGGTCAAATATGCCGATTCTGACAGTACCAATGATCCCGAGTCTGACGGTGAAAAGACAGGGAAGGGAAAACTGAATGACAGTAGAAAGGGCCAACAGCACAACCAGGAGAATCAAAATAGCAATAAGCATAAAGCGGATGACAGCCCAGAATTTGTGGCCAATGTTACTACACAAAGCAACAATCAGAGACATAAGGGTAAGTGGCCTCGATCCGGCGGGTTATACACTTTTCTTCATAGTTTATGGAGCCTAGGCGGCTTTGCTAAGTGACATCCGGCCATGGGATATAACTCATCTTTGGCTTTTACTATCCTCGAACCACCGGCTTTTATGATATATATGTTTTTTGACAATATGCATATTATATAAAGTAATAAAGCAGGACCTTTGTCCTTTTTTCACCCTTAAAAAAGTATATATGTCTTTTTGACAGGTGGTGGAAACAACCAATAGGGACCGGATCATATCTGAATCCGGCTTTACCTTTGGTCCGACTTATGATCATATCTGAATATAGCCATGGTCATTTGGGGGCTTCCTGTTCAAACATAGGTCGTATCCGAACCAAAGAGAACATAGCTGTCGATACCCACTTGATCGGCATACTTGCCAAGCCTATTTGGGGGCTTCCTGATCATATTTGAATCACAGCTTAACCCCTTTAGGTCTGACGTGGATCGTATACGAATCAGCGTCATTAAACAAATCCTATGGTCATTTGGGGGCTTCCTATTCAAACATAGGTCGTATCCGAACCAAAGAGAACATAGCTGTCGATACCCACTTGATCGGCATACTTGCCAAGCCTATTTGGGGGCTTCCTGATCATATTTGAATCATATCTTAACCCCTTTAGGTCTGACGTGGATCGTATATGAATCAACATCATTAAACAAATCCTATGGTCACTTGGGGGCTTCCTGTTCAAACATAGGTCGTATTCGAACCAAAGAGAACATAGCTGTCGATACCCACTTGATCGGCATCGCCAAGCCACTGGGGGCTATATGATTGTATCCGAATCTTAGCTTAAGCCCTTTGGAACGGTTTACTGGTCGTATCCGAATCAGAAGCCTGTAAAGTATTTTGATTGTCCTGAAACCTTGTGGAAAGCATTATGAGATGTTTTTTATCTTGCCGGTTTAATATTCATCGCCCCAGGTCGTTAAGTGCCGGGTGAACGTCATATGAACCGGAAAATTATCCAAGGATCGCAGGTATGCTATTATGCTTAGGTTTAACAAGATATGGTCATAAACCGGCCTGTATATCAAACGGTTGGTTTGTGTCCAGGTTATCAACATTTTCTGTGCAGAATAAGGCGAGCAGAATTTAAAACACCAAAGAAATAAAGCCAGAAATATACACCCACGGCGGCTTACGGCAAGCGTTAAGCGGTAAGAGCATGCACGAAGGCATGACGAGCATTGGGAGTTCTTTCTACCCTATTACAAGACTCCCCGAGTCTGAATTGATGAAGCATTGTTTTTTGGTCAAACACCTGGCGATTCACTCCTTCGGCGGGCTTGAGGGCTCCGGGCTATCCTTCCCCGCTTCTCCGTCAGCTGTTTTGTCCTGGAAAGTTGATGAGGCCCAATCAATGCTGTTCAAAGCTTCAAACTCAGCTTCATCATCTATTAAACCGGCCGGGTCTACTTCAGGAGCAAAAGTATGCTTATGAATTGGAGGGATCAGACTGATTTTATCATATGGAGCGTTTGGGATTCTCCGGTTTTCACTGTCATAAGCCGGTGCATACTTGCTAAGATCTGTGTCGATTCCAATAAGGGTTGCCACGGGACGTATGGCTTTGACATAGGCGTTGAAGTCATGGTCGTCAAAAGCAGTGCCGTCCTCCTTTTTACTTGGGTATCCAAGGGCAAGGTCGGCCGGGTCTAGTTCTGGGAGCCATGCTTTGGCCCGACTTAATGCGGCTACGGCTCCGGCTCTTGAGGACGCCCGCCTTAAATCTTGGATCCGCTGAGGAAGAAAAGCGAGGCTCTTCAATACATCTTGTAGAAGGCGGGGATGTGGAGTTGATAAAGCTACAACGGCCAAGGCACGTTGTGACCCGGAGTACAGCTGCTCCATAAGGGTGTAAACCGCCTTGAGCTTAATCAGCATGTTTTGCTAGAGGTTGGTACTCCTGGGGCTTGTATGGTCACAAGCATAACAATAAGCCGGAGATAATCATCACAATAAATCTTGGAAGATTACAATGTTTAAAGGCTTATAGTGACTTACCGAAGATGGCTGAGACCATTTGGGATATCTGCCGCTTTAAGTCGGACAGTTCAGTTGTTGCCTCTGCAACTGATGCTTCTGCCGTCTCGGCCCGAGTCACTAATGAAGCCCTTTCATCAACCCAAGCTTTTTTCTCTGACTCAAAATTTTTCTTCAATTTCTCTTGTTCAGAGATGCTGAATTCAAACTTGGAGTTTGTTTTTTGAGTTTCAAGCTCTTGAAGCTTCAGCTGGCTCTTTAGATCAGCAATCTCCGATTCAAATTGACTTATGGTGACCTGTATTGACACGAGGTTATGGTAAGGATCATGATAAGGTAACATTTAAGTCCCAAAACACTTTACAAGTACAGATATTTGGCACTTGGGGGCTAATGTATGCTCCAAGAATTTTTTAATTTATTTGCCAAGTCATACATACTAAAGTCTCAAGCATTTTACAAGTAAAGATACTTGACACTTGGGGACTAATGTGTCAATTCAAAGTTTCATGCTATCACCGGGTTACAAGTATTCACATTAAACCGGATAAACTAACAAAAGGTAGATTTCTAAGTCTATAGCATATTCATTCATAAGCGAGACTTGGGGGCTGGTACAGTAAGTAAGGTTCAGGAAAAAGTTAAAGTTATACCTCAGATTTATGCTGTATTTGCTTCACCATGTCAATTTCCAGGTCACGGCTGTTGTGTACTTGGTTCAGATAACCCGAGACTATATCACCAATTCTTAGGTGAGCATAATCAGTGATATCTTGTTTGGTTTTCCAACGTTGAGCAAACTCCTCCTTGGTAGTGCATTGAGCAAGAACAGTAGGCTGGCCCGGTTCAACATATTGTTTTTTTCAGAAACACAACTTCTGGATCAGTTGTCTTGACCGGGCTATGAATTTCCGGGTTATCAGAATTGTGGACAATGTCTTCTGCAGGCGGGTCAGAGGTTGACACTGGAATCTCAAGAGCCGGCTCAGGCAGTGGCTGATGAGTGGAGCCGTCAGGAACGGATGAGTCAATTGCCGATTTAGGGACCACCGGGTCCTGGGACGACTTATTCTTCTTTGCCCTCTAGCTGGGCTTCACTTGCATGCTGTTAACAAAAACAGAAGGATGAATATGCAAGCATAGGTAAAGTAAAAGTGCATAAAGTTACATTACCCGGGAGCAGTTTTGAAAGTCGACATGTTTGACTGCATGGATTCACCGGAAGAAGGAGAAGTATCCTGATAATTGGAGTCGGACGAATTAAGAGGATGACGGATTAAGCCCGCTAAAGGTAAAACAAAATGTAAGTCGGAGATAACCTCAGTCCGACGCTTCCTGGTTACGTCAGGTAAGCCAGAGGAAAGTTCTGCATCCTTGTTGTTCCGGGTCTGCCTCCGGCTCTCAAGCTGTTGTTGCTTCAAAAGAAACTGAGGATCTTGATAAGCAAGTGCATGTGAAAATCTTACTTTCCGGGTCACCCTTTGAATCTTTTGCTTTGGCAAAGGCTCTGAGTCGGAGGAGATTATAGTTACCTCTTCATTGGCTGCTCGACTGTTCCCCGTATCCTCCTGAAGGGATAAGTGTCAGACAGATTATAAGAAGGGACTAAAGAAAATTTAAAGATTACCTCTTCCTCATCCGAAGAGCTATCCTCCAATCCGAGTAAGTCGGAGGCGCTGGGTTTCTTCTTCTTTGAGGTTCCAACCTTGGCGGCTTTCCTTTCAGCTTTTTTGGTCGTCCTGGCTTGTTTGGCAGCTTCATGGTCATATTTGGCCTTCCAGAAGTCATCACTGGCCTGTGGAAAAAAGTTGAAGAATTATGAGTATCAAGAAAGGTATAATATATCCGTAAACATTTGTTACGATTGATAACTTACCGCAGGGAGCGGGTTATTCTTGCAAAATGGAAGTAAGCCGAAGGCGTTGCTCGTCACAGTGCCCTCCTTCAGCAGTGACTGGGTTGTAGCATCCACCATGTCATCTGGTAAGTTGTCAGGGCTATGGCGTAGCGGATCATTCTTTTCTCCAGTATAAGTACACATTAAGCCGGGACGGCGGCTTAATGGAAGTATACGCCAAGTGACCCAGACTCGGACCAGATCGATGCCATTTAAACCATTTCCCAAGAGAGCTTTAATCTTCTTAATGGTGGAATTGAGAGGCATACATTCAAGGGTTGTCAGCTTGTCTGGTAGCAGATGATTAGACTCAAGGCGCAGGGCGCGAAAGCCGGGCAGAGGTTTTTCGTCGGCCGGAGAAGTGTCCTGACAGTAGAAGCATGTCTGGTTCCAAGATTTGGGGTGACTCGGCAACTCAGCATAAGGGAAAAGACAGTCTCTCCGTTGCTGGATTGAGATGCCGCCAAGCTCAAGACTGGGCCCATTTGCACGTTCATTTTGCCGGTTCATGTAAAAAAGTTCCCTGAACAATAGCAGACTTGGCTCCTCACCCAGGTACACCTCGCAGAAGACTTGAAAATTACAAATATTTGACACGGAATTGGGTCCGATGTCTTGAGGTCTAAGGTCAAAGAAATTCAAAACCTCCCTGAAGAATTTTGAGCCGGGAGGAGCAAATCCACGGCTCATATGATCCATAAAAATTATTACTTCCCCTGCTCTGGGATGAGGCTTTTCTTCAGACGGGTCAGGGGCACGGTAAGACATGACATCCTTTTTTGGCAGATGCCCAGACTTCACAAACTCAGCTAGTTTGCTATTGATCACTGTGGATGGAACCCAATTGCAAGTCACAGGGGCTTTGGCCGCCTTAGGATCCATGACAATAGTGGCCTACGACAAAATAAGAAAGCTCTGGTTCAACTTTAACCTGGGAGAAATATTTACAATTATTCAAAGTGGCGGCTTAAAGAAAGGGGCCTAATGGTATAAAGGTGATTGTGCAATAATATTTAAGCCACTAGCAGTATCAAGAGCAATTCGAGAATTCTTAAGGTCATGAGAAGAAGAAAAAGCTTGTCGGGTGATAGAAACAAGTTTCACAGACGACAGTTATTATTCTGGATCAAAGTATGGCTCTAAAGTAGAAATTTTCTAGACCTAAAAACAGGGCAGAGAAGTTCATACACTCGAAGAGGGCCCTAAAAGAGGGAAATGAGATCTATGTCTATGCAAGATCAACGCAAACAGCTACCACAGTGGTTCTGCACAGTTTTTTCGATCTAAGCAAGGCGTTGGAGGCAAAACTGATGAAGGTTTGCATCGGGCAGTGATGAACACCGACAAACTTGACAGAACTTCATGGTAGATTTAAGAAAGGGGAAGAGAGGAACTCACAGATGAGGAGGAGCTGTGGAGGTTCGTCGTTGATCTCTGGTCAAGGTCAGGTCGATGCAGCGGCCTGAGTCGATGTAGACGTGGGAGTCAATGGCGACAGCGGCGAAGCTCAAGTGGCAGAGAAGAGGAGGAAGACGACTGGGGGAAAGACCTAGGTCGCCCTATTTATAAGGGAAGGCTGACCGAGAGGGCGCGAAAGACAAGGAGATAACATTTATTATCCAACGGCTCTGGCGCCTCGATTCTCGGGATGGTCAGTAAAGACAAAGATCCGTTGAAGATATGACGGAATAAAAATAAGTTTTATTGAAGATGACGTCACGGTGATTTAACCCGGATCCAGATGATGACGTCACGGCGGGTCAAAATTCTTCGTGCAAGACAAGATACTGCAGGACAGTTCATAAGGTATTTTAAGATTGACATGAACAGGTTCAAATCAATCTGGGGCCTAATGTTGGGGATACAACTATTTGTGTAAGCCGCCTAGGAGGGGCCGGGTTACGCAAAGAGGATTCACCAGAGAGAAGCCCAAGTCTAAAGTATGAAGATGGCAGTTCATTAAGAGTTTAAGGCCCACAGGCGACTTAAGGCCCGTTGTAGTAAACCGCCATAGTAATATACTTGTATCATAAGGTAGACTTAACTAGTTGCCGACCCGGACATTGTGTATAAGCCGGCCGGGACTCTGTAAGCCGCAGGGCGTCAGCCCGTGTATATAAGGGGACGACCTGTGGGCGACTTAGGGCAAGAAACAACTCATCGAGAACCAGGCATAGCATGTCTCACTCCCTGGTCATCGAAACATCAATACCAACCCAACTAGACGTAGGCCTTACCTTCACCGTAAGGGGCCGAACTAGTATAAAACCCTCTCGTGTCCTTTGTCCCGATTTAACCCCTTCAAGCTTCCTAGTTGCGATGGCTCCACAACTAAGTCCTTTCACGAGGACATCTGACGTGATAATTCCACAACACCTACATCATCAACAACTCCTACTTCACCACCTCCAAGGACATAATCACATGGGTATGGGCACTCCCCTTGGCAACTGCCAAGCTTGGGGGAGGTTCCCCGGTATCATATCACCATCACACTCCTATCTTTACCGTTTTTTAGTTTGATCCTTTTAGTAGTATCTTGATCTAGAAGATTGAAGTTTTGATATCAAGTAGTTTTGAGTTTTGCTTTGTGATCTCTTTTTGTAATCGAGTCCGTGAGCTACCTATAATAAAGATTAGTGTTGACTCAAGGGCTTTGCTTTGTTGCTATGATCTTAAGGAAGTAGAAAGAATAAAAGAGTTCATATTGATCTTATGGTTAGTGATGACTTCACATATAGAAAGTATGAGGCATAAAAGTTGTTGAGGGTTAATAAACATAGTTTTGGTCATTGTTGCAATTAATAGGAAGTGATAAGGAAAGAGAGGTTCACATATAAATATATTATCTTGGACACCTTTTATGATTGGGAGCACTCATTAAGTATGACATGCTAAAAGAGTTGACGTTGGACAAGGAAGAAAACGTAATGGTTTATGTTTTCTCACATCTCAGTTAAAGTATTTTGTCGTTGAACTTCTAAACATGTTGAGCTTGCCTTTCCCCCTCATGCTAGCCAAATTCCTTGCACTAAGTAGAGATACTACTTGTGCTTCCAAATATTCTTAAACCCAGTTTTGCCATGAGAGTCCATCATACCTACCTATGGATTGAGTAAGATCCTTCAAGTAAGTTGTCATGTTGCCGGCAATAAAAAATTGCCATCTAAATATGTATGACTTATTAGTGCAGATAAAATAAGCTTTGTACGATCTTGTTGTGGAAGTAATAAAAGCGACGGACTGCATAATAAAGGTCCACATACAAGGGGCAATATAAAGTGATGTTCTTTTGAATTAAGATTTTGTGCATCCAACCCTAAAAGCACATGACAACCTCTCCTTCCCTGTACGAAGGGCCTATCTTTTACTTTATGTTTTTGCTTTATGCTTGAGTCAAGGTGATCCTCACCTTTCCCTTTTTCATTTTATCCTTTGGCAAGCTCCTCGTGTTTGAAAGATCATGATATATATATATCCAATTGGATATAAGTTAGCATGGGCTATTATTGTTGACATCACCTAAAGGTGACTACGTTGGGAGGCAACACAATAAGCCCCTATCTTTCTCAGTGTCCGGCTGAAACTCCATAACCACGAGTATTGCATGAGTGTTAGCAATTATAGGAGACTGCAAGATAGTTGAGTATGTGAATTTGCTGAAAAGCTCTATTGTTGACTCTTTCTGATGTTACGATAAATTGCAATTGCTTCAATGACTGAGATTATAGTTGGTTAGTTCCCAATGAAGTTTTTGAACCATACTTGACATTGTGAATTGATTGTTACTTGAGCATAAGAAATCATATGATAAAATCTATATATGTTGCTCTTATAAGAATGATCATGATGCCCTCATGTCCGTATTTTATTTTTATCGACACCTCTATCTCTAAACATGTGGACATTTTTTTCGATTTCGGCTTCCGCTTGAAGACAAGCGAGGTCTAAGCTTGGGGGAGTTGATACGTCCATTTTGCATCATGTTTTTTTATATCAATATTTATTGCATTATGGGATTTTATTACACATTATATCTCAATACTTATGGCTATTCTCTCTTATTTTACAAGGTTTACCATGAAGAGGGGGATGCCGGCAGCTGGAATTCTGGCTGGAAAAGAAGCAAACATTGGAAACCTATTCTGCACTGCTCCAAAAATCCTGAAACTCCACGAAACCTATTTTTGGAATTAATAAGAATTATTGAGCGGAAGAAATACACCAGGGGGCCAACACCCTGTCCAGGAGGGTGGGGGCGCCCCCCTACTGGGCGCGCCCCCTGTCTCCTGGGCCCCTTGGTGGCCCCCCGGTGTCCATCTTCTGCTATATGAGGGCTTTTTCCCTGGAAAAAATCGTGGGCAAGCTTATGGGACGAAACTCCGCCGCCACGAGGCGGAACCAATCTAGGGCTCCGGCGGAGCTGTTCTGCCAGGGACACTTCCCTCCGGGAGGGGGAAATCATCACCAGCGTCATCACCAACGATCCTCTCATCGGGAGGGTGTCAATCTCCATCAGCATCTTCACCAGCACCATCTCCTCTCAAAACCCTAGTTCATCTCTTGTATCCAATCTTGTATCAAAACCACAAATTGGTACCCGTGGGTTGCTAGTAGTGTTGATTACTCCTTGTAGTTGATGCTAATTGGTTTACTTGGTGGAAGATCATATGTTCAGATCCTTAATGCATATTATTACTCCTCTGATTATGAACATGAATATGCTTTTTGAGTAGTTACATTTGTTCCTGAGGACATGGGTGAAGTCTTGCTATTAGTAGTCATGTGAATTTGGTATTCATTCGATATTTTGATGAGATGTATGTTGTCTTTTCCTCTAGTGGTGTTATGTGAATGTCGACTACATCACACTTCACCATTATTTGGGCCTAGAGGAAGGCATTGAGAAGTAATAAGTAGATGATGGGTTGCTAGAGTGACAGAAGCTTAAACCCTAGTTTATGCGTTGCTTCGTTAGGGGCTGATTTGGATCCATACGTTTAATGTTGTGGTTAGGTTTACCTTAATACTTCTTTTGTAGTTGCGGATGCTTGCAATAGGGGTTAATTATAAGTGGGATGCTTGTCCAAGTAAGGGAAGTACCCAAGCACCGGTCCACCCACATATCAAATTATCAAAGTACCAAACGCGAATAATATGAACGTGATGAAAACTAGCTTGACGATAATTCCCGTGTGTCCTCGAGAGCTCCTTTCTCATTATTAGAAATTGTCCAGGCTTATCCTTTGCTACATAAAGGATTGGGCCACCTTGCTGCACTTTATTTACTTTATTTACTTGTTACTCGTTACTATTTATCTTATCACAAAACTATCTATTACCTATAATTTCAGTGCTTGCAGAGAAAACCTTACTAAAAACCGCTTATCATTTCCTTCTGCTCCTCTTGGGTTCGACACTCTTACTTATCGAAAGGACTACGATAGATCCCCTACACTTGTGGGTCATCAGGAGCTCACCCAGTTGGAGCTGAATCGTTCCAGGGCTCCAAGAATGCCCTCGAAGAACAGGGTCAGCGTGGCGTTGGGGCTCACATTCGCCTCTGGGGCGACGTCCGGCATCCCCATGTCGGCCAGCTGCTTGGTGATCCTGTTGGCGACATCAGCGAGGTGACTGATCCAGAGATTCTCGCCCTTCATGAAATCCTCATGGTTGGCATCGTCGTTCTTCCGCAGCTGCCTCTCCTCCGCCAGGCTATTGGTCAGGGATCCCTCCCGGGTCCTGACCTCCGACAGCATCCCCTCAAGGCCCTGCAGCTTCCGCTGCAGGTCCTTGATGGAGTCGTTGGCTTGGGAGAGCTGCTCGGCCTTGACAAGGACGTCGTCCTGCACCACCTCAAGGCACAGTTGACCGTGTCCTTCTTCTTTGCCAGCTCCTCGCTCCTGTTCTTCAGGCCATCCCGCTCCACCTCCAGCTCCTTCACCTTGTCGCCATGGGCCAGAGCTTGGGCATCAAGCGCTTCCTTGTGCTTCTGCTCCAGCTCCCGGGTCCGTGTTGCAGCAAGCTTCTCGACCTCCTCGTCCTTGCCGTGGAGTGTGGCGGCAAGCGCCGCCTCACGGACGACGAGGTCCACCTCCTGAGAGTCCAACTCGGCCTGGCGCTAGGACCGGGAGGCCTCGGCCTTGGAGGCCTCTTCCCTCGCCACCTCCTGGGACTTCTTGATGTCGGCCTGCTTTAGGAGAAGCTCCAGCTCGTGCTCTGTCAGCTGGCTTTGGGCGGCCTTCAGCTCCTCGTGGGCCTGGCGGAATCAGGCATGTGCCTCGGCGACACGCACCCTGCAGTCTGCCTCCGCCTTGCCCAGGCAGGCGTGATGGAGCGCCTGTGGCTTCCAGAAGTTGGCGCCCATGGCCCGGAGGAGCTACTCCTCCTGGGTGCCACTGCCACTGGCGCCCGGTTCCTCGACGACCTCGAGCCTGGCGGCGGCGAGCACTTCGCCATCGAACACCTCCCCCTCGGCCGGTGCCCTGGTGCTCGTCGCCCCTGGGAGGTGCATGAACAAGTCGTCGCCCACCTTCAGATACTTGCCTGAGCCAGAGGCAGCGGACGAGGAGGGCTGTTGAACCACCTCCTCCTCGGCAGCGGCCTTGCCGGCCTCCCCGGCAGCGCCCTTGCTGGCCCCCTCGGCGGCAGCCTCACCGGTCTCTCCGGCAAGCCCCTTGGTGGCATCCTCGGCCGTGGTCTTGGCGGCCTCCTCGGTGGCAATCTTGTCGGCTTCAACCTCGGCGCCCTTGGCGACCTCCGTGATCACGGTGTCGATGTCCCCTTGGTCTGCCAAGGGAGGATCTAGATGCCAGAAGGGAGGATGAGGCGAGGCCAAGATCGAGGTTCAAAAAAAAAAGAAAAGAAGAAAACTAAGGGAAATCAGATGACTCACCCGTGCCGGGCTGAGAAGAAGTGGCCCCTCCCCGCCAACATGTGTTGCCGGGACGGGGCCACCAGTGCCCAAGTCTACCTCCTCCTCCTCCGTGCGCATGAGCTTGGTGTCTGGCTCCCTTGCCAGAGATGCCCCTCAGGGCGGTGTGGTCGATCGGGGCGACATGGTGGGGGTGGCCCTTGGTGGCTCCTCCTGCTGCCGCTCTCCTCCTGCAACCACGACAAGGTCAGTACCAAAAAAATCACACCCCGACGCATGTTGACAGGAAGTAGGTGGTGAATGCACGCTGGGGGCTGAGCCGGGGGCTGTGCCACGGGCTGCTGTCCGGGCTGCTCACCACCACCGGCGGTGCCTTTGAGGTACCCGTTGGGGGCTGGCTGGCCGTCGAGGCCTTGGCCTTCTTCGCCGCCCGCTGGGCCGGCGTCTCCATTTCCATGCAAAAACAAAAATGAATCAAGAAAGGCGGCATCATTGGAGAGGACGAAAACAACGAGGGGCGGAATGCTTACTCGTCCTGCACCTCCTCTTCTACTGCCTTCCTCTTCCTCCTCGGGCTGAGGGACGAAAAGTCGAAGGCGACCTCCGTGCCGGCGTCTGCGGGAGGAGGGGAAGGCGATGGAGTCCAATAGCGTTTGGATGAAGAAGAGGCAGTTGCCTTCTTCTTCGCCACTACAGCCTTCTTCTTCGCCACCGCGGCCCTCGTCACGTGCACGGTTTCCCCTTGAACCCCTTGCCGCGGCTTGGGCCTGCCACGTTGGACCGGTTCGCTAGAGCTGGCCCAGCATAGGGTGCATCCTTTCTTCATGGCCGAGGGGTTGTCGGCCTCGGCCTCCACCTCGGACGATTCCTCGACCGCGTCCTCGACAAGGGGGGCCTCGGTGTTGACGCTGCCCGTCTCCCTGGCAGAGTTCGCCCACTAGGCGAGCTCCTTATCTTCTGCGGCCACGACGGTCTCGTTCTCCATGCCGCCGGCGGCGCCGGCCGCCCTGGCAAGCTCTGCCTCCGCCACTCTGGCGGTGATGTAGTTCAGCTCCTCCTGGGTGGTGTCCTGGATGAGCAACGGCTCGTCATGATCAAAAACTTCGACCAAGTTGTCGAAGAACTCCTGCACCTCACCTGCCGGGGGCTCGACCCAAGCTGGGTTAAGACTGTGCGTGTTGAAGACTGGCATCATGGCGAGGATGTCGGCCTGCCGGGAGTTGTTGCTCAGCGGGACCACTCCCGACGGCAGCCCGAACAAGGGCCCCTTGATGGCCTTGTTGGACATCACGGCCTTTCCAGTCCTCTCCACCGTGCCGTCGACAAACACATCAAGCTGGAAGAGCCTCCGGCAATACCAGGAGTGCCCCATCACCGTGAGGTTGTGCTTCAGGCCGATGCGGAGCCTTATGATGTCGGCCGCGTTCCTGAAATACCAGGCCGGCCTCCCCTTGTTATGCAGCAGAGCGATTCGGTGGTGGATAAAATCTGCCCCAATCAGCTCGAGGGTGAGCCTGACCTCGGTGAGGCGGCGAATCATAGTGGTGGCGATCGAAAACTTCTTGTCATCAATGTCGAGGTTGCTCCAGTCCGCGCCACGGGTCAGCGGCTCCCGATGAACACCCTGGCAGAACTCCGGTGGGTTCTCCTCCATGATCCAGCACCACCGGCCTCGCCACTCCTCCCACCTCTCCTTCACGGCACCCTCTGGGTATGCGCTTTTCCCCTGGGCCCTCGGGATCCAGGCAACGCTCCCAATATGGGCGCCCCCAGGTTGGATGCGGGGGGAGAATTAGTGGCGGAAAAGCACCCTGTTGGGAAACACCCCGGTGAAGCCCTCACAAAGGTGGGCAAAGCAGGCCAAGCACGCCATGGCATTCGGCATGAGATCCAACAGATGGAAGCCAAAAGCGCGCATGACATCGTTGAAAAAATCGAAAAAAGGGGGGCAGAGCCCACAGAAGAAGAAGTCGACGAAAAATGGGTACCATTTTGGGCCACCCTTGTTGCAATCAGCGGGGATGACGTGCGTGGTAGGATGCCCCGTCGTCTCCGCCTCCCACAAAGGCTTAAAGTAGTCCCTGAGGTCGAAGATGTCGATTGACGATGGGATGAAATAGGCGAACTGCGCCCGCCGCGCCACCGCCTCGCTCTCTGGCATCTCCTTCTCCTTTGTATCCCTAGCTACACGCTTCCCTTGCCAGATTTAGGCGCCATGGCGGCTGGAAAGAGAGCGAGGGGTCGAGGGCAGTGGGGAGCGCAGCAGTAGCAAGCAGGAGCAAAAGCTTGAGGAGGAAGAAGATGGGGACAGTGATGCCGAGATTGGGGAAAGCACGGAGGGTAAATGAGCCGTGCGCCCGCGGTTATTCCTTTTTATGGGGAAGGTGCAGACTGCCTCTTTACCATTTATTACAACCTGATGCATGCCTGCAGCAACCGCCACACACATGCCCCCCACGTCACGCATTCAATGCGGGTCATGGGGAAGCGCAGCGGACGAAAAAAGTTACTGCGGTAAAAACCGCCCCACCTGCCTGCGCACCGTTTTGGGCCTAGCCCAACAACGCGTTGCGCTTATGTGTGGCCCAGGCCCGGGGGCTCCTGTCGGTGTACTAAAGTAGGGGCACTCCTTTGTACCCCTTACTTGTGCACGGGCAGTCAGAGCCGCACCCACGGCCACGCTTAGTAGGGCAGAGGGAGGAGTCAAAGCCACAAGATAGTCAAAGCAATGCCAAGACAGATACACAAAGAGCAAGAGGGCGAGGTAGGGTCCCCTAGCAAGACCGTTGCCGGGGCGGCTTCCACGGCCCCGGCAAGGACCTTGCCGGGGCAGTTTGCCCAACCCCAACAGAACGCGCCACCCTCGTGCCCAAGGTTTCCGACAACCACATTGGAACGAAGGCTCGGGAGGCACCTCCATGATGGCATGCAGATCTTCGTGAAGACAAGAAGCACACAGAGCTGGATGAATATTAGAAGAAGACGAGCCTCGGCAAAACCCTTGTCGAGGGCATCCACGAGACCCCCGACAAGATCCTTGCCGGGGACGACCACGGTGCCACGGTAAGGCCCTTGCCGGGGCCCCGGCAAGACCCTTGCCGAGGATATCCGCGGGGCCACAACTAGGCCCACACCCGCCAAGGTTCCACCGCCACTCCCATGCACCTGCCAGCCCACCAGCTAGGCAGGCACCTGCGTGTCGACATGAGGCTTCCAGGCCAACTCAGCGCGTGCCTACGTGGTGGCATGCAAATCTTCGTGAAGGCCCTACCACCACACCACCTCAGCGGCATGCGAGCCTACATGGCGCTGACCGCCTCACTGGCCCGGGTGAGGGAATCCTGGATTAGGGGGTATCCGGATAGCCGGACTATATACTTTGGTCGGACTGTTGGACCGCGAAGATACAAGACTCAAGACTTCGTCCCGTGTCCGGATGGGACTCTCCTTTGCGTGGAAGACAAGCTTGGCCATCCGGATATTATATTTCCTTCTTTGTAACCGACTCCATGTAAACCCTAGCCCTCTCCGATGTCTATATAAACCGGAGGGTTTAGTCCTTAGAAAAAGGAGGATAATCATCATAGGCTAGCTTCTAGGGTTTAGCCTCTACGATCTCGTGGTAGATCAACTCTTGTAATACCCATACCATCAATATCAATCAAGCAGGAACTAGGGTTTTACCTCCATCGAGAGGGCCCGAACCTGGGTAAAACATCGTGTCCCTTGCCTCCTGTTACCATTAGCCTTAGACGCACAGATCGAGACCCCCTACCCGAGATCCGCCGGTTTTGACACCGACATTGGTGCTTTCATTGAGAGTTCCTCTATGTCGTTGCTGCAAGGCTTGATGGCTCCATCAATCAACAACAACGTGGTCCAGGGTGAGACTTTTCTTCCCTGTCAGATCTTCGTGTTCGGCGGCTTCGCACTGCGGGCCAATTCGCTTGGCCATCTGGAGCAGACCGACAGCTATGCCCCTGGCCACCAGGTCAGGTTCGGAAACTTGAACTACACGGCCGATATCTGCGGAGACTTGATGTTCAACGGATTCGGGCCTGCGCCAGGAGCGCCGGACAGTCACGATGAGCACGGCTTAGACCTGCTATCGGACAATGCTCGGGATATCGCCCCTGCAGGAGCCCCAGACCTAAATCTGGAGCAGATTGCGTCGCCCGAAGACGGGTGGATGGACCCTGCCCCAGAGGCCGCACACTCATCGGCAGTAGAGCCGAACACAGGCCTCACCCCCAAGGAAGCCTGTGACACCGGACCCCCGAACTCGTATCCGGCTTTAGGTTCCAGTCCGCACACTCCCGAGCCCGCCGAATCTGGTTGGGTTCCGGTAATGGAGTTCACCGCTGCGGATATCTTCCAGTGCTCGCCCTTTGGTGACATGCTGAACTCATTAAAGTCTCTCTCTTTGTCAGGAGACTCCTGGCCGAACTATGTCTGGCTCAAGGGGGAAGAAGGTGACGAATAAATCCATTGCCCAACCACCACCCACTTCATAGCCACTGTCGACGATGTATCAGACATGCTTGACTTCGACTCTGATGATACCGACGATATGGACGTCGGTGCAGGAGACAATTCAGAACCAACGGGGCGCTGGACTGCCACCTTGTCATACGATATATAAATGGTGAATACGCCTAAGGAGGATGACGTCGACAAACCAAAGGACAAAACCCCCGGGCAAAAGCCAAAACGACGACGCAGACTCCGCTCCAAGTCCAGCAACAGTAAAAATAGTGATAACAGCGCAAGAAAGATCGACACCCAGTCAACTCCGAAGGCAACAACGACCATATGGACCCAGCAATGGAGCAGGATGAGCCAGGTCACGCCGAACACAGCTCGGAGCAGACGCCCGATCACAATGATCCCGAGGGACGAATTCATCAAACCGCCCCGGGACAAGAGCACAATCTGGATGACGATGCACTCATCATCCGGGAAACACGTTTGGAATGAGATAACCTCCACAGAAGGCTTATGGCCACTGCGAGAAGTCTAAAGAAGCAGAAGCAATGGCTTAAGGCCGCACAGGAACCGCTCAATCGTGGATGGAATAAAGTGCTAGACACTGAAGAAAAGTACGGCGACGATCGCCACACAAAGAGCTATCCAAAAAGCAAGCTGCTGCCAAAATTCAACGATGAGGCCATTCCACCAAAGAACAATACGGCCAGGAGGCCAGACAAACCACTTCGTAACTGCAATAGAGCAACTACCGATGCCGCACACGATTTACGTGAGCTCCTGGATAAAAAAGCCGGCATGGCTAGGTCCATCTATGGATCTAAAGGACACATCCCGACGCGGGACTATGGTCACCAACACGATCATACCGATCGGATACCAGTTCGGAATCAGCACCGGACACAACAATAACCGACGGCATGCCACAACACGTCGAGATACAGAGGGGCTGCTCACCCCCTGTGCTTCACCAAAGAGGTGCTGGACCATGAATTTCCATAGGGTTTTAAACCTGTGAACATAGAGGCATACGACGGAACGACAGACCCAGGGGTCTGGATCGATGATTTTATCCTGCATATCCACATGGCTCGTGGGGACGACCTCCACACCATCAAATACCTTCCCCTCAAGTTGAAGGGACCAGCTCGACACTAGTTGAAAAGCCTCCCCGAAAATTCAATTGGAAGTTGGGAGGAACTCGAGGATGCTTTCAGGGCCAATTTTCAAGGGACCTATGTCCGGCCTCTGGATGCGGACGGTTTAATTCAACAACCCGGAGAGTCCGCCTGCAAGCTTTGGAACAGATTCCTCACTAAGAAGAATCAAATCGTCGATTTTCCGGATGCCTGAGCCCTAGAGGCCTTCAAGCACAGCATCTGGGACGAATGGCTCGCCAGACACCTCGGCCAAGAAAAGCCGAGGACAATGGCAGCCCTAACAAACCTTATGACCCGATTTTGCGCAGGCGAAGATAGCTGGTTGGCCCGTAAAGGCACCAACGACCCAAGTACATCCAAAATCAGGGATGGCAATAGGAAGCCACGGCGCAATAAAAACAAACGTGAAAACAACGAAGAAAGTCCGGACAACACAACGATCAACGCTGGATTCAGGGGCCCTCGACCCGGTCAACAAAAGAAGTCATTTAAAGGCAGCAAAGAGGGACCGTCCGGCCTGAACAAAGTCCTGGATAGACTGTGCCAAATTCATGGCACCCCCGAAAAACCTGCGAACCACACTCACAGAGAATGCTAGGTCTTCAAGCAGGCCGGCAAATTAAATGTCGAACACAAGGGAAGGGAAACACCAAGTGGAGACGAGGATGAGCCTTGCCAGCCGAACACTGGGGGACAGAAAATTCCTGCCAGAGGTAAAAACAGTAAACATGATCCACGCGACTCACATATCCACAAGAAGGCGCGAATGCGCGCTCAGAGACGCATACGCTATAGAGCTCGTCGCACCCAAACTTAACCACTGGTCGGCTTACCCGATCACTTCCGATCACAGGGACTAACCGACTAGTATTCGGCACGAAGAATCAGCTGCCTTGGTGGTCGACCCAATAATCGACGGATACCATCTTACTCACGTCCTCATGGACGGTAGCAGTAGTCTTAATCTAATATACCAGGACACTATTCGTAGGATGGGGATAGACCCATCCAGAATCAACCACAGTAACACCACCTTTGAAGGGGTGATACCAGGTGTCGAAGCCCACTACAGGGGATCCCTCGTACTGGAGGTAACATTCGGTTCCCCAGGCAACTCCAGAAGCGAAGAACTACTCTTCACCATTGCCCCCCTCCAAAGCAGCTATCATGCATTTCTTGGGAGAACGGCCTTCGCCCGCTTCAACGCAGTACTGCACTACACCTACCTTAAACTCAAGATGCCCGGTCCACATGGCATCATCACCGTTAACAGAAACACAGAGCGTTCCTTACGCGCGGAAGAGTGCGCGACGGATCCAGCCGCCGGACTCTAAGCAGCCTCTAATACCTGAAAACATGACTGGTCGTTAAGACCACAGATACAGTTAGACGAGTCCGGCAGCCCAGATAAACCTTATCTAGGCGCCACACACGTAATCCCATAGAGGACACCAGGGGCTATAGATAATTAATAAAGCCCAATTTTCGGCCTGACCTTATTAATAGGCCACTGTCTTACACTTTTACTATCCATTAGTGGTAGCCAACTTTTCGCACGCTTACGTCATACTCTTCTACACGAGTTTTTGTTTTTACAGACACCATTCATGCGACACCCTCCCAGGACACGGCACAACGGAGACAAAGGCGCAGACGTGCAGCAGGGCCCCGCTCAAAGGTTTCTCTTTAGATTAAGCCCCTATGTAAACCTTCTTTATTGTCTCTTGTTGCTTACACATCCCACGGGTACTACACCCATAGGGGATACTGCCATTATTGGCATTTCGCATGACAGACTAATGCACATACCTAGGAATACAGGGTTCATAATAAAGGGCGTTACTCAGCTCAGTATATGTTATAAAGTCCGAATACCTTCCGAATGTTCGCCGTCACGAGTTTGGCCTTATATGCATCAGCTCTGAATCATGTATGTGGTCAAATGTTGGGTTTGCCCGGCTCCTGGGTTCGCCGCCTTATGTTCTGTTCTTATCGGCTAAGGCGGCCAAAGGAGAACTACTGCTATTGTGCCCTAGTTATTCCGGATGAGCACCTAAGTAGAGAAAGCCGAAAACTAAGTGTCATGATACAGCGAGAGACTGATCAACCACTCGAAGACTTATCGGAATCTTTAGGATTCCGCCGCATTAACGAAGGACTGTTTTCCGGTCATGTACACATGTGCCCCTATTCGGATGCACACAAAGGTACCAGGGGCTACATAGTAGCCCCACCGTCAAACTCCTATGGCTAAGTGAAAGTGTTACAGCTATATAGTCTGGTTGCCTAGTTCGATGTGCGATCACCTCCTTAATGGACCAAGATGTTGGATCAAGTGTGATTATGCATATTTTTCGCGAACACCCCCGCATTGTATGCGTGGGGGCTAAAGACAACGACTGCTAACTTTCAGATTACACATATACATAAATACGGCTGCACATGAGGCACAATAATACTTTAGGGAAAAAGGTATAAATATAGCCTCATAATCAAAATAACATTGTTTTTACAATGACACGATTTGTCACTCGAACATGACATTCTTCGAGCATTGAGCCTCTATTAAGCGAGCACCTTCTGCTACCTGCTCCAAGATGTGCTTGGCCGGATCCTGCCCCCCCCCCCCCCCCGCCGGATTCTGGGTCGCAACGACGGTGGCCTGATACGTCTCCAACGTATCTATAATTTTTGATTGCTCCATGCTACTTTATCTACTATTTTACGCAATATTGGGCTTTATTATCTACTTTTATATTATTTTTGGGACTAACCTATTAACCGGAGGCCCAGCCCAGATTTGCTGTTTTATGCCTATTTCAGTGTTTCAAGGAAAAGGAATATCAGACGGAGTCAAAACGGAACGAAATCAACTAGAGAAGTTATTTTTGGAAGGAAAGCAACCCAGGGAACTTGGAGTGCACGTCAGGGGAGATACGGGCTGCCCACGAGGGTGGGGGCGCCCCCCCCGGGCGTGCCCGCTACCTCGTGGGGCCCCCGTAGCTCCTCCGACGTACCCCCTACACCCATATATACTCTTGTACCCTAAAACTTCCAGAACAGAAGATAGATCGGGAGTTCCGCCGCCGCAAGCCTCTGTAGCCACCAAAAACCTCTCGGGAGCCCGTTCCGGCACCCTGCCGGAGGGGGATCCCATCACCGGTGGCCATCTTCATCATCCCTGCGCTATCCATGACGAGGATGGAGTAGTTCACCCTCGGGGCTGAGGGTGTGTACAAGTAGCTATGTGTTTGATCTCTCTCTCGTGTTCTTGAGGTGATACAATCTTGATGTATCTCGAGCTTTGCTATTGTAGTTAGATCTTATGATATTTCTCCCCCTCTACTCTCTTGTGATGAATTGAGTTTCCCCTTTGAAGTTATCTTATCGGATTGAGTCTTTTATGAGAACACTTGATGTATGTCTTGCCGTGATTATCTGTGGTGACAATGGGATATCATGTGCCACTTGATGCATGTTTTGGTGATCAACTTGCGGGTTTCGTGACATTGGGAACCTATGCATAGGGGTTGGCACACATTCTTGACTCTCCGATAGAAACTTTGGGGCACTCTTTGAAGTACTTTTATGTTGGGTGGATGAATCTAAGATTGTGTGATGCATATCGTATAATCATGCCCACGGATACTTGAGGTGACAATGGAGTATCTAGGTGACATTAGGGTTTTGGTTGATTTGTGTCTTAAGGTGTTATTCTAGTACGAACTCTTTTATAGATCGATCTGAAAGAATAGCTTTGAGGTGGTTTCATACCCTACCACAATCTCTACATTTGTTCTCCGCTATTAGTGGCTTTGGAGTGACTCTTTGTTGCATGTTGAGGGCTTGTTATATGATCTATCTATGTTATTATTGTTGAGAGAACTTGCACTAGTGAAAGTATGAACCCAAGGCCTTGTTTCCTATCATTGAAATACCGTTTACGCTCACTTTTACCATTAGTTACCTTGCTGTTTTTATTATTTCAGATTAAAAATACCTTTATCTACCATCCATTTTGCACTTGTATCACCATCTCTTCGCCGAACTAGTGCACCTATACAATTTACCATTGTATTGGGTGTGTTGGGGACACAAGAGACTCTTTGTTATTTGGTTGTAGGGTAGTTTGAGAGAGACCATCTTCATCCTACGCCTCCCACAGATTGATAAACCTTAGGTCATCCACGTGAGGGAAATTTGCTACTGTCCTACAAACCTGTGCACTTGCAGGCCCAACAACGTCTACAAGAAGAAGGTTGTGTAGTAGACATCAAGCTCTTTTCTGGCGACGTTGCCGGGGAGGTGAGTGCTTGAAGGTATATCTTTAGATCTTGCAATCAAATCTTTTTGTTTCTTGTTTTAGCACTAGTTTAGTTTATAAAAGAAAATTACAAAAAAATGGAGTTAAGTTTGTCTCATACGCTTCACCTTTTTAATATCTTTCGTGAGTATGATGGAAAGGATAATTGTGCTCAAGTGCTAGAAGAAGAAATCTCTAAATTGTTTGGAACTAAATCTTTGAATGATGAGCATGATTGCAATGTTGTTAGCATGAATTCCTTGAATATCCATGATGCTAATGATATGCAAAGCCACAAGCTTGGGGAAGCTATGTTTGATGAAGATGATATTTTTTGTCCCCCAAGCTTTGATGAGCAAATTTACTATGATGAAAGCATGCCTCCTATCTATGATGATTATTGTGATGACACGTATGCTTTAAAGAATAACGATAACCATGAAACTTGTCATCTTGATCTTAATTTTCAATCACATGATAGTTATTTTGTTGAGTTTGCTCTCACTACTATTCATGAGAAGAATTTTGCTTATGTGGAGAGCAGTAAATTTTCTATGCTTGTAGATCATGAAAAGAATGCTTTAGGTTCTGGTTATATTGTTGAATTCATTCAAGATGCTACTGAAAATTATTATGAGGGAGGAACATATACTTGTAGGAATTGCAATAATGTCAAGTTTCCTCTCTATGTGTTGAAAATCTTGAAGCTATGCTTGTTTTGCCTTCCTATGCTTGTTGATTATTGTTCCCATAAGTTGTTTTCTCACAAAATCCCTATGCATAGGAAGTGGGTTAGACTTAAAAGTGCTAGTCATATGCTTCATGATGCTCCCGTTATGTTTCAATTCTTATCTTTTATGTGAGCATCACTGCCATCATCATGCCTAGCTAGAAAGGCATTAAAGAAAAGCGCTTGTTGGGAGACAACCCAATATTTATCCTTACTGTTTTTGTGTGTCCACATGATTATTCCACTGTAGTAATCATGTTTTATAGCTTTTGCTTCAATAAAGTGCCAAGTAAGACCTTTAGGATGGCTTACGGTGATAGTTGTGTTGATCCTGCTGAAAATCAGAAACTTTTGCACCCAGTAATTTAGTTTTGTTAATTCACAGAAACGTGCTTCTGATCTGATTCATTTTGCTCTGGATTGGTACACTATTTTCGTAGTACTTCCTAATTTGGTTGGATTTTTGGAGTTCCATAAGTATACGTTTGATACAGATTACTACAGACTGTTCTGTTTTTGACAGATTCTGTTTTCTATGTGTTGTTTGCTTATTTGGATGAATCTATGAGTAGTATCGGAGGATATGAACCATAAATAAGTTGGATTACAGTAGATATTACACCAATATGAATTTATAATTAGTTCATTACAGTACCTAAGTGGTGGTTTTATTTTCTTATACTAACGGAGCTTACGAGTTTTCTGTTGAGTTTTGTGTTGTGAAGTTTTCAAGTTTTGGGTGAGGATTCGATGGACTATGGAATAAGGAGTGGTAAGAGCCTAAGCTTGGGGATGCCCATGGCACCCCAAGATATTCAAGGACAACCAAGAGTCTAAGCTTGGGGATGGCCCGGAAGGCATCCCCTCTTTCGTCTTCGTACCATCGGTAACTTTACTTGGAGCTATATTTTTATTCACCACATGATATGTGTTTTGCTTGGATCGTCATTTTAGTTTGTTAGTCTTTTCTTTCTGTTATTTAGAATAATGTTTTGCATCTTTAGTTTCAATAAAGAAGTCAAGGATAGCCTTTGCCATGCTTATTTTCCTAGTATACATGTTGCTGTTTGAAAAACAGAAAGTTTACCGCTGTTGAAAAAATTCCCTAGAAAAGTAAGAGAGTGGTATAATGTTGAATCTTTTTGGATATTGAGATCTGATAAATTTATTACAGTTATAATTTTAGTTCATAATTTTTGGAGTTAGGGAAGTATTGATACTCTTGCACTCTTTACAGACTGTACTGTTCTGGCAGATTGCTGTTATGTTTGCATTGTCTGCATATGTTTGTTTGTTTAATGATTCTATTTGAGGATAGGAGTATTAAATATGCAGAGGAATTTAGTATGAAATGTTGAATAATAATTTTAGTGATTTGTTACAATAGAAAATGATAAGGTTTTGCATTGGTTTATACTAACCTATCTCACGAGTTCTTGTTGAGTTTGTTGTGAATGAAGCTTTTGATAAAAAGAGAAACCATGATATGAGATGAATTAAGGAGACACAAAAGTTCAAGATTGGGGATGCCCAAGGCACCCCAAGATAATATTTCAAGAAGTCTCAAGCATCTAAGCTTGGGGATGCCCCGGTAGGCATCCCACCTTTCTTCTTCAACAACTATCAGTTAGTATCGGTTGAGCTTAAGTTTTTGCTTCTTCACATGAGTTGTGCTATCCTTGCAATGTAGTTTTCTTTAGCTTTGATTGCTGTTTGAATAAAGTATCAAGATCTGAAATTATTAAATGAGGGAGAGTCTTCGCATAGTTGCATAATTATTTAGCTACTCATTGATCTTCACTTATATCTTTCGGAGTAGTTTGTCATTTGCTCTAGTGCATCACTTATATCTTTTGGAGTAGTTTGTCATTTGCTCTAGTGCATCACTTATATATTTTAGAGCATGGTGGTAGTTTTATTTTTAAGAAATAGATGAACTCTCATGCTTCACTTATATTATTTTGAGAGTCATTAATAGCATGGTAATTTGCTTAATGTTAATATACTTGGTATTCAAGATATGTGAAACTTTCTTTTGAGTGAATTGAATACTAAGATAAATTTGATGCTTGATAATTGTTTTGAGATGTGGAGGCGATAATATCAAATTCGTACTAGTTGAGTAATTGTGAAATTGAGAAATGCTTCTGTTGAAGTTTGCAAGTCCCGTAGCATGCACGTATGGTTAAAGTTGTGTAACAAATTTGAAACATGAAGTGTACCTGGCTTGTGCATCCTTATGAGTGGCGGTCGGGGACAAGTGATGGTCTTTTCCTACCAATCTATCCCCCTAGGAGCATGCGCGTAGTACTTGATTTTTGATGGCTTCTAAATTTTTGCAATAAGTATATGAGTTCTTTTGACTAATGTTGAGTCCATGGATTATACACACTCTCACCTTTCCACCTTTGCTAGCCTCTTCGGTACCGTGCATTGCCCTTTCTCACCTTGAGAGTTGGTGCAAACTTCGCCAGTGCATCCAAACCCCGTGATACGATATGCTATATCACACATAAACCTCCTTATATCTTCCTCAAAACAGCCACCATACCTACCTATCATGGCATTTCCATAGCCATTCCGAGATATATTGCCATGCAACTTCCACCATCATCATCATGACATACATTACTTTTGTCATATTGCCATTTCATGATCATGTAGTTGACATCGTATTTGTGGCAAGGCCACCATGCATTATTTTTCATACATGTCACTCTTGATTCATTGCACCATCCCAGTACACCACCAGAGGCATTCATATAGAGTCATATCTTGTTCTAAGCGTCGAGTTGTAATCCTCATGTTGTAATCAATAGAAGTGTGATGATCATCATTATTAGAGCATTGCCCAAATAAAAAGAAAAGAAAAGAGAAAGGCCAAAAAAGGCCCAAAAAAGAGAAAATAAAAAGGGCAATGCTACTATCTCTTTTTCCACACTTGTGCTTCAAAGTAGCACCTTGTTCTTCATGTAGTGAGTCTCATATGTTGTGCTTCAAAGTAGCACCGTGTTCTTCATGTAGTGAGTCTCAGAAGTTATCTTTTTATACTAGTGGGAATTTTCATTATAGAACTTGGATTGTATATTCCTACGATGGGCTTCCTTAAATGCCCTAGGTCTTCATGAGCAAGCAAGTTGGATGCACACCCACTAGTTTTCTTTTGTTGATCATTCATAGCTCTAGTGCATCCGTTGCATGGCAATCCCTCCTCCTCATGTTGACATCAATTAATGGGCATCTCCATAGCCCGTTGATTATCCTCGTCAATGTGAGACTTTCTCCTTTTTGTCTTCTCCACACAATCCCCATCATCATATTCTATTCCACCCATAGTGCTATATCCATGGTTCGCGCTCATGTATTGCGTGAAAGTTGAAAGAGTTTGAGATTATTTAAGTATGAAACAATTGCTTGGCTTGTCATCGGGGGTATAGAAGTTGGGAACATCTTTGTGTGACGAAAATGAAGCATAGCCTAACTATATGATTTTGTAGGGATGAACTTTCTTTTGCCATGTTATTTTGAGAAGACATGATTGCTTTAATTAGTATGCTTGAAGTATTATTATTTCTTATGTCAATATGAACTTTTGTCTTAAATCTTTCGGATCTGAATATTAATATCACAATTAAGAAGATTTACATTGAAATTATGCCAAAGTATCACTCCGCATCAAAAATTCTCTTTTTATCATTTACCTACTCGAGGACGAGCAGGAATTAAGCTTGGGGATGCTTGATACGTCTCCAACGTATCTATAATTTTTGATTGCTCCATGCTACTTTATCTACCGTTTTAGGCAATATTGGGCTTTATTATCCACTTTTATATTATTTTGGGACTAACCTATTAACCGGAGGCCCATCCCAGATTTGCTGTTTTATGCCTATTTTAGTGTTTCGAGGAAAAGGAATATCAGACGGAGTCAAAATGGAACGAAATCAACTAGAGAAGTTATTTTTGGAAGGAAAGCAACCCAGGGAACTTGGAGTGCACGTCAGGGGAGATACGGGCTGCCCACGAGGCTGGGGGGCGCGCCCCCTGCCTCGTGGGGCCCCCGTAGCTCCTCCGACGTACCCCCTGCACCCATATATACTCTTGTACCCTAAAACTTCCAGAACAGAAAATAGATCGGGAGTTCCGCCGCCGCAAGCCTCTGTAGCCACCAAAAACCTCTCGGGATCCCGTTCCGGCGCCCTGCCGGAGGGGGATCCCATCAACAGTGGCCATCTTCATCATCCCGGCGCTATCCATGACGAGGAGGGAGTAGTTCACCCTCGGGGCTGAGGGTATGTACCAGTAGCTATGTGTTTGATCTCTCTCTCTCGTGTTCTTGAGGTGATACGATCTTGATGTATCCCGAGCTTTGCTATTGTAGTTGGATCTTATGATGTTTCTTCCCCTCTACTTTCTTGTGATGAATTGAGTTTCTTTGAAGTTATCTTATCGGATTGAGTCTTTTATGAGAACACTTGATGCATGTGTTGCCGTGATTATCTGTGGTGACAATGGGATATCATGTGCCACTTGATGTATGTTTTGGTGATCAACTTGCGGGTTTCGTGACATTGGGAACCTATGCATAGGGGTTGGCACACGTTCTTGACTCTCCGATAGAAACTTTGGGGCACTCTTTGAAGTACTTTTATGTTGGTTGGATGAATCTGAGATTGTGTGATGCATATCATATAATCATGCCCACGGATACTTGAGGTGACAATGGAGTATCTAGGTGACATTAGGGTTTTGGTTGATTTGTGTCTTAAGGTGTTATTCTAGTACGAACTCTTTTATAGATCGATCCGAAAGAATAGCTTTGAGGTGGTTTCATACCCTACCATAATCTCTACGTTTGTTCTCCGCTATTAGTGGCTTTGGAGTGACTCTTTGTTGCTTGTTGAGGGCTTGTTATATGATCTATCTATGTTATTATTGTTGAGAGAACTTGCACTAGTGAAAGTATGAACCCTAGGCCTTGTTTCCTATCATTGCAATACCGTTTACGCTCACTTTTACCATTAGTTACCTTGCTATTTTTATTATTTCAGATTACAAATACCTTTATCTACCATCCATTTTGCACTTGTATCACCATCTCTTCGCCAAACTAGTGCACCTATACAATTTACCATTGTATTGGGTGTGTTGGGGACACAAGAGACTCTTTGTTATTTGGTTGCAGGGTTGTTTGAGAGAGACCATCTTCATCCTACGCCTCCCACAGATTGATAAACCTTAGGTCATCCACTTGAGGGAAATTTTCTACTGTCCTACAAACCTGTGCACTTGCAGACCCAACAACCTCTACAAGAAGAAGGTTGTGTAGTAGACATCATGGCCTCCATATCCGTCCAGTATGCTTTAACACAGGCAAGAGCCATCCGGGCACCCTCTATGCACGCCGACCTCTTCATGGCATCGATCGTCGATACGACACCAAGGAATTGTTGCACTAAACCAAAATAATTGTCCGGCTTCAGCCCCTTTGGCCATAGATGGTCTAGTACAGACCGCATTGCAAGACCGGACAGCCTGTGGAGCTCGGCCACAGCAGCCATGTTCACACTTAAAGGCAATTTGCGCGTTGGAGCGCTGAACTATGACCAGAACAGCTTTTCCACTTCATCATCTTTTTTATCCTCAAAAAACTTGGCTGCATCAGACATACTCTTCGACAAATCCGCATAGGCGTCTGCAGGACTCCAGCGTCGATCCAGAGGACCGTACTTCGGATCTAAAAACTTTATCCACAACAAATAGTGGTTTCCAGCCACGATTTCTCCGGCCTGTCGAAGCTCCTCCTGTGCATCCCTAAGCTCAGAACACGTCTCCTTGGCCGAAGGGCCTTCTTCAGGTCAGCCTTATTCATTCAAGAAGCTCGTACCGGTTGGCGGCGTTTTCTAGCTCCACAGCCATTTGGGCTATTCTGTCTTTGCTCCGGCGACGAGTGATACGTCCATTTTGCATCATGCTTTTAAATCAATATTTATTGCATTATGGGCTGTTATTACACATTATATCTCAATACTTATGGCTATTCGCTCTTATTTTACAAGGTTTACCATGAAGAGGGGGAATACCGGCAGTTGGAATTCTGGCTGGAAAAGGAGCAAACATTAGAAACCTATTCTGCACAGCTCCAAAAGTCCTGAAACTCTATGAAACAACTTTTTGGAATTAATAAGAATTTTTGAGCGAAAGAAATACACCAGCGGTCCACACCCTGTCTAGGAGACAGGGGCGCCCCCCTATAGGGTGCGCCCCCCTATCTCCTGGGCCCCCTGGTGGTCCTCCGGTGTCCATCTTCTGCTATATCATCGCTTTTACCCTGGAAAAAAATCGTGGGTTAGCTTACGGGACGAAACTCCGCCGCAATGAGGCGGAACCTTGGCGGAACCAATCTAGGGCTCCGGCGGAGCTGTTCTGCCGGGGACACTTCCCTCCGGGAGGGGGAAATCATCACCAACGTCATAACCAACGATCCTCTCACCGGGAGGGCGTCAATCTCCATCAACATCTTCACCAGCATCATCTCCTCTCAAAACCCTAGTTCATCTCTTGTATCCAATCTTGTATCAAAACCACAAATTGGCACCTGTGGGTTGCTAGTAGTGTTGATTACTCCTTGTAGTTGATGCTAATTGGTTTACTTGGTGGAAGATCATATGTTCAGATCATTGATGCATATTATTAATCCTCTGTTTATGAACATGAATATGCTTTGTGAGTAGTTACGTTCGTTCCTGAAGACATGGGTGAAGTCTTGCTATTAGTAGTCATGTGAATTTGGTATTCGTTTGATATTTTGATGAGATGTATGTTGTCTTTTCCTCTAGTGGTCTTATGTGAACGTCGACTACATGACACTTCACCATTATTTGGGCCTAGAGGAAGGCATGGGGAAGTAATAAGTAGATGATGGGTTGCTAGAGTGACAGAAGCTTAAACCCTAGTTTATGCATTGCTTTGTTAGGGGCTGATATGGATCCATATGTTTAATGCTATGGTTAGGCTTACCTTAATACTTCTTTTGTAGTTGCGGACACTTGCAATAGGAGTTAATCATAAGTGGGGTGCTTGTCCAAGCAAGGGCAGTACCCAAGTACCGGTCCACCCACATATCAAATTATCAAAGTACCGTACGCGAATCATATGAACGTGATGAAAACTAGCTTGGCGATAATTCCCATGTGTCCTCGGGAGCTCCTTTCTCATTATTAGAAATTGTCTAGGCTTATCCTTTGCTACATAAAGGATTGGGCCACCTTGCTGCACATTATTTACTTTATTTACTTGTTACTCGTTACCATTTATCTTATCACAAAACTATCTATCACCTACAATTTCAGTGCTTGCAGAGAAAACCTTACTGAAAACCGCTTATCATTTCCTTCTGCTCCTCGTTGGGTTCGACACTCTTACTTATTGAAAGGACTACGATTTACCCCCTACACTTGTGGGTCATCAAGACTCTTTTCTAGCACCGTTGCCGGGGAGTGTAGCACTTTTGGTGAGTGGAACTTGGTAAGGAAACATTTATATAGTGTGCTGAAATTTTCTGTTACTAGTCATTATGGAAACTAATCATTTGAGGGGCTTGTTTGGGGTATCTTCACCCCAACCAGAAGAGCAAAGAGTTGCTCCTCAACCTACTGAACTTTATGAAAATGTTTACTTTGAGATTCCTTCGGGTATGATAGAGAAACTGCTAGCTAATCCATTTGCAGGAGACGAAACATTGCATCCTGATTTACACCTTATCTTTGTGGATGAAGTTTGTGGATTATTTAAGCTTGCAGGTATTCCCGATGATGTTGTCAAAAGGAAGGTCTTCCCTTTATCTTTGAAGGGAGATGCATTGACATGGTATAGGCTATGTGATGATATAAGATCTTGGAATTATAAGCGACTGAAGCTGGAATTTCACCAGAAGTCCTATCATATGCATCTTTTTCATCGTGATCGTAATTACATATATAATTTCTAGCCTCGCATAGGAGAAAGCATCGCTCAAGCTTGGGTGAGGCTTAAGTCAATGTTATATTCATGCCCCAATCATGAGCTCTCTCGGGAAATTATTATTCAGAACTTTTATGCTCGGCTTTCTCTTGATAATCACAACCTGCTCGATACTTCCTGTGCTGGTTCTTATATGCTGAAGACTATTGATTTCAAATGGGACTTATTGGAAAGAAATTAATGCAACTCTGAAGATTGGGGTTCCGATGATGGTAAGGAGTCAGGTATGACACCTAAGTTCGATTGTGTTAAATCTTTTATGGATACTGATGCTTTCCGTGGATTTAGCGCTAAGTATGGACTTGACTCTGAGATAGTAGCTTCTTTCTGTGAACCTTTTGCTACTCACGTTGATCTCCCTAAAGAGAAGTGGTTTAAATATAATCCTCCTGTTGAAGTGAAAGTAGTTGCACCTATTACAGTCGAGGAAAAGACTATCACCTATAGTGATCCTATTGTTCCTACTACTTATGTTGAAAAACCTCATTTTCCTGTTAGGATAAAGGATCATGCTAAAGCTTCGATTGTTGTTCGTAAGAGTAATACTAGGTCTTATACACCTCCTGAGCAAATTAATGTTGAACCTAGTATTGCTATGGTTAAAGATCTCTTGGATGAGGATTTAGATGGGCATGTTATTTCTTTCTGTGGTGAGACTGCTAATATTGCTAGACCAGATACCTAGACACGTAGACCTGTCGTAGGCATGCCTGTTATTTCTGTTAAAATAGGAGATCATTGTTACCATGGCTTATGTGATATGGATGCTAGTGCTAGTGCAATACCTTATACCTTGTATCAAGAAATTATGCAGGACATTGCACCCATTGAATTAGAAGACATTGATGTTACAATTAAGCTTGCTAATAGGGATACCAACCCTTTGGGATTGTTAGAGATGTTGAAGTTTTGTGTGGGAAGGTTAAATACCCTGCTGATTTTCTTGTTCTTGGTTCCCCACAAGATGATTTTTGTCCCATTATTTTTGGTAGACCTTTCTTGAATACGGCTAGTGCTAAGATTAATTGTGACAAGAATATTGTCACTGTTGGCATAGATGGTATGTCTCATGAGTTTAATTTCGCCAAGTTTAGTACACAACCTCGTGATAGGGAACCACCTAGTAAGGATGAAATTATTGGTCTTGCTTCCATTGTTGTTCCTCCAACTGGTCCGTTAGAACAATATTTGCTAGACCATGAAAACGATATGTTTATAATGGAAAGAGAGGAAATAGATGAACTGTTCCTTAAACAGGAACCTATGCTGAAACATAACCTTCCCGTTGAAATTCTTGGGGATCCCCCTACACCCAAGGGTGATCCCGTGTTTGAACTCAAACCATTACCTGATAATCTTAAGTATGCTTATCTTGATGAAAAATAAATATATCCTGTTATTATTAGTGCTAACCTTTCAGAGAAAGAAGAAGAAAGATTATTGAAAACTCTGAAGAAGCACTGAGCAGCTATTGGATATACTCTGGATGATCTTAAGGGCGTTAGTCCCACGTTATGTCAACATAAAATTACATTGGAGGACGATGCCAAGCCAGTTAGAGATCCTCAAAGACGATTAAATCCCAAGATGAAGGAAGTGGTAAGAAAGGAGATATTAAAGCTCCTTGAGGCAGGTATTATTTACCCCGTTGCTAATAGTGAATGGGTAAGCCCTATCCATTGAGTCCCTAAAATGGGAGGTATTACCGTCGTTCCTAATGATAAAGATGAATTGATCCTGCAAAGAATTATTACAGGTTATAGGATGGTAATTGATTTCTGTAAGTTAAATAAAGCTACTAAGAAAGACTATCCCAACACACACATTTCTGCTTTCTAGATGGTTATTCTAGTTTCTCTTAGATACCTGTGTCAGCGAAGGATCAATCTAAAACTACTTTTACTTGCCCTTTTGGTACTTTTAATTATAGACGCATGCCTTTTGGTTTATGTAATGCAACTGCTACCTTTCAAAGATGCATGATGGCTATATTCTCTGATTTTTGTGAAAAGATTTGTGAGGTATTTATGGATGACTTCTCCGTCTATGGATCCTCTTTTGATGATTGTTTGAGCAAACTTGATCGAGTTTTGCAGAGATGCAAAGACACTAGTCTCGTCCTGAATTGGGAAAAGTGTCACTTTATGGTTAATGAAGGCATTGTCTTGGGGCACAAGATCTCCGAGAGAGGTATTGAAGTTGATAAAGCCAAAGTTGATGCTATTGAAAAGATGCCATGTCCCAAGGACATAAAAGGTATAAGAAGTTTCCTTAGTCACGCCGGTTTTTATAGGAGGTTCATTAAGGACTTCTCTAAAATCTCTAGGCCTCTAACTAATTTATTGCAAAAAAGATATTCCTTTTGTCTTTGATGATGATTGTGTAGAAGCATTTGAAGTACTTAAGAAAGCTTTGATCATTGCACCTATTGTTCAGCCGCCTAATTGGAATTTACCTTTTGAAATTATGTGCGATGCTAGTGATTATGATGTAGGTGATGTTCTAGGGCAAAGAGTCGATAAGAAATTGAATGTTATCCAGTATGCCAGTAAGACTCTTGATACTGCCCAGCGAAATTATGCTACTACTAAAAAAGAGTTCTTAGCAGTTGTGTTTGCATGTGATAAGTTTAGACCTTATATTGTTGATTCCAAAGTTACTATTCACACTGATCATGCTGCTATTAAATATCTCATGGAAAATAAAGATACTAAGCCTAGGCTCATTAGATGGGTTCTCTTGCTCCAAGAATTTGACTTGCATATTATTGATAGAAAGGGAGATGAGAACCCCGTTGCAGATAACTTGTCTAGGTTAGAGAATGTTCTTGATGACCCACTGCCTATTAATGATAGCTTTCCTGATGAAAAATTAGCGGTCTTTAATGCTTCTCGTATTGCTCCTTGGTATGATGATTATGCTAATTACATTGTTGCTAAATTTATACCGCCTAGTTTCACATACCAGCAAAAGAAAAAGTTCTTTTATGATTTAAGACATTACTTCTGGGATGACCCACACCTTTATAAAGGAGTAGATGGTGTTATTAGACGTTGTGTGCCTGAGCATGAACAGGAACAGATCCTACACAAGTGTCACTCTGAATCCTATGGAGGACACCACGCTGGAGATAGAACTGCACACAAGGTACTACAATCTGGTTTTTATTGGCCTACTCTCTTCAAAGATTCTCGTAAGTTTGTCTTATCTTGTGATGAGTGCCAAAGAGTAGGTAACATTAGTAGACGTCAAGAAATGCCTATGAATTATTCTCTTGTTATTGAACCGTTTGATGTTTGGGGCTTTGATTATATGGGACATTTTCCTGCCTCTAATGGTTATACACATATTTTAGTGTTGTTGATTATGTTACTAAGTGGGTAGAAGCTATTCCAACTAGTAGTGTTGATCATAACACTTCTATTAAAATGCTTAAAAAGTTATTTTTCCGAGGTTTGGAGTCCCTAGATATCTTATGACTGATGGTGGTTCACATTTTATTCATGGTGCTTTCCATAAGATGCTTGCTAAGTATGATGTCAATCATAGAATAGCATCTCCTTATCATCCGCAGTCTAGTGGTCAAGTAGAGTTGAGCAATAGAGAGCTCAAATTAATTTTGCAAAAGACTGTGAATAGATCTAGAAAGAATTGGTCCAAAAAACTTGATGATGCATTATGGGCCTATAGAACTACATACAAAAATCCTATGGGTATGTCTCCTTATAAGATGGTTTATGGAAAAGCGTGTCATTTACCTCTTGAACTTGAACATAAAGCATATTGGGCTATTAAGGAGCTCAATTATGACTTCAAACTTGCCGGTGAGAAGAGGTTATTTGATATTAGCTCACTTGATGAATGGAGGACTCAAGTGTATGAGAATGCCAAGGTATTCAAAGAAAAAGTCAAATGCTGGCATGATAAGAGGATACAAAAGCGTGAGTTTAACGTAGGAGATTATGTGTTATTATTCAACTCTCGTTTAAGATTTTTTGCAGGAAATCTTCTCTCAAAATGGGAAGGTCCCTATGTTATCGAGGAGGTCTATCGTTCTGGTGCTATAAAAATCAACAACTTCGAAGGCACAAGTCCAAGGGTGGTAAACGGTCAAAGAATTAAACATTATATTTCAGGTAATCCTATTAATGTTGAAACTAATATTATTGAAACCATAACCCCTGAGGAATACATAAGGGACACTTTCCAGAATGTTCCAGACTCCGAAAAGGTATAGGTATGTGGTACGGTAAGTAAACCGACTCCAATGGCAATTTTTATCAGTTTTGGATTATTTAAGAATTTTAGGAAGAAAGAAGTAGTCCGAAAGGGGCACGAGGTCCGCACGGAAGTGGAGGGCGCCCCCCCCCCTACAGGGCGCGCCCCCTGTCTCGTGGGCACCTCATGTGCCTCCTGGACTCCGTTTTCTTGCACATTACGTATTTTGGTCGGTAAAAATTCATTATATATACTCCCGAAGGTTTTGACCACCGTACCTCGACAAAATCCTCTGTTTTTGCTTTGAGTTGTTTCTGCAGCAGATTCGGAGGAAGATGTCATCCCAAGATCCGGAGGGAGAGAGCTATATGGCTGATTTTATCGCAAACCCAAAAGCATATGGGGATGTGGAACATTATGGCTAGACCACGGAGGAAGAAGAAGATTATGATCCAAAGGGGAAGGACGAGACAAGCTCCGATGAACAGGACGATCCACTACCTCAACCTGGCGATATGCATGTAGAGTTCAAGAAGTCAAGCCACCCTAAGGTCCAATCTATCCCACCACATTTTTTGTAGGACAAGAAGGCGGCATTATGCAAAAAGATAATGAAACTTGAGCTCGAGAATGAGGATCTTAGGGAGGAGAATTTTAGCCTCAGACGCAAGCTAGAGAAGAAAAATGCAACAACACCTCCATCAGCTCCGAGGAAATAATTACATGGGTATGGGCACTCCCCTTGGCAACTGCCAAGCTTGGGGGAGGTGCCCCGGTATTGTATCACCCTCACACTCTTATCCTTACCGCTTTATTTAGTTCGATCCTTTTAGTAGTATCTTGATCTAGTAGATTGAAGTTTTGATATCAAGTAGTTGAGTTTTGCTTTGTGATCTCTTTTTGTAATCGAGTCCGTGAGCTATCTATAATAAAGATTAGTGTTGAGTCAAGGGCTCTGCTATGTTGCCATGATCTTGAGAAAGTAGAAAGAATAAAAGAGTTCATATTGATCTTATGGATAGTGATAACTTCACACATAGAAAGTATGAGGCATAAAAATTGTTGAGAGTTGATGAACGTAGCCTTGGTCATCGTTGCAATTAATAGGAAGTGATAAGGAAAGAGGGGTTCACATATAAATATATTATCTTGGACACCTTTTATAATTGGGAGCACTCATTAAGTATGACATGCTAAAAGAGTTGACGTTGGACAAGGAAGACAATGTAATGGTTTATGTTTTCCGACATCTCAGTTAAAGTATATTGTCATTGACCTTCTAAACATGTTGAGCTTGCCTTTCCCCCTCTTGCTTGCCAAATTCCTTGCACCAAGTAGAGATACTACTTGTGCTTCCAATACTCGTAAACCCAGTTTTACCATGAGAGTCCACCATACCTACCTATGGATTGAGTAAGATCCTTCAAGTAAGTTGTCATGCTGCAAGCAATAAAAATTTCTATCTAAATATGTATGACTTATTAGTGCAGAGAAAATAAGCTTTGTACAAACTTGTTGTGGAAGTAATAAAAGCGACGGACTGCATAATAAAGGCCCACATACAAGGGGCGATATAAAGTGACGTTCTTTTGCATTAAGATTTTGTGCATCAACCCTAAACGCACATGACAACCTCTGCTTCCCTCTGCGAAGGGCCTATCTTTTACTTTATGTTTTTTGCTTTATGCTTGAGTCAAGGTGATCCTCACCTTTCCCTTTTTCATTTTATCCTTTGGCAAGCTCCTCGTGTTTGAAAGATCATGATATGTATATCCAACTGGATGTAAGTTAGCATGGGCTATTATTGTTGACATCACCTAAAGGTGACAACGTTGGGAGGCAACACAATAAGCCCCTATCTTTCTCAGTGTTCGGCTGGAACTCCATAACCACGAGTATTGCGTGAGTGTTAGCAATTATAGGAGACTACAAGATAGTTGACTATGTGAGCTTGCTGAAAAGCTCTATTGTTGACTCTTTCTGATGTTACGATAAATTGCAATTGCTTCAATGATTGAGATTATAGTTTGTTAGTTCCCAATGAAGTTTTTGAACCATACTTGACATTGTGAATTGATTGTTACTTGAGCCTAAGAAATCATATGATAAAATCTATATATGTTGCTGTTATAAGAATGATCATGATGCCCTCATGTCCGTATTTTATTTTTATCGACACCTCTATGTCTAAACATGTGGACATATTTTTCGATTTCGTCTTCCGCTTGAGGACAAGCAAGGTCTAAGCTTGCGGGAGTTGATACGTCCATTTTGCATCATGATTTTATATCAATATTTATTGCATTATGGGCTGTTATTACACATTATATCTCAATACTTATGGCTATTCTCTCTTATTTTACAAGGTTTACCAGGAAGAGGGGGAATGCCGGCAGCTGGAATTCTGGCTGGAAAAGGAGCAAACATTGGAAACCTATTCTGCACAGCTCCAAAAGTCCTGAAACTCCACGAAACAACTTTTTGGATTTAATAAGAAATTTTGAGCGAAAGAAATACACCAGGGGGCCCACACCCTGTCCAGGAGACAGGGGGCGTGCCCCCTATCTCCTGGGCCCCCTGGTGGGCCTCCGGTGTCCATCTTCTGCTATATCATCGCTTTTACCCTGGAAAAAATTGTGGGCAAGCTTACGAGACGAAACTCTACCCTCCACGAGGTGGAACCTTGGCGGAACCAATCTAGGGCTCCGGCGGAGCTGTTCTGCCGGGGACACTTCCCTCCGGGAGGGGGAAATCATCACCAACGTCATCACCAACGATCCTCTCATCGGGAGGGGGTCAATATCCATCGACATCTTCACCAGCACCATCTCCTCTCAAAACCCTAGTTCATCTCTTGTATCCAATATTGTATCAAAACCACAAATTGGTACCTGTGGGTTGCTAGTAGTGTTGATTACTCCTTGTAGTTGATGCTAATTGGTTTACTTGGTGGAAGATCATATCTACTTTATGCATATTATTACTCCTGTGATTATGAACATGAATATGCTTTGTGAGTAGTTACGTTTGTTCCTGAGGACATGGGTGAAGTCTTGCTATTAGTAGTCATGTGAATTTGGTATTCGTTCGATATTTTGATGAGATGTATGTTGTCTTTTCCTCTAGTGGTGTTATGTGAAGTCGACTACATGACACTTCACCATTATTTGGGCCTAGAGGAAGGCATGGGGAAGTAATAAGTAGATGATGGGTTGCTAGAGTGACAGAAGCTTAAACCCTAGTTTATGCGTTGCTTCGTTAGGGGCTGATATGGATCCATATGTTTAATGTTGTGGTTAGGTTTACCTTAATACTTACTTTGTAGTTGAGGACGCTTGCAATAGGGGTTAATCATAAGTGGGATGCTTGTCCAAGCAAGGGCAGTACCCAAGTACCGGTCCACCCACATATCAAATTATCAAAGTACCGAACGTGAATCATATGAACGTGATGAAAACTAGCTTGACGATAATTCCCATGTGTCCTCGGGAGCTCCTTCCTCATTATTAGAAATTGTCCAGGCTTATCCTTTGCTACATAGAGGATTGGGCCACCTTGCTGCACTTTATCTACTTTATTTACTTGTTACTCGTTACCATTTATCTTATCACAAAACTATCTATCACCTACAATTTCAGTGCTTGCAGAGAAAACCTTACTAAAAACCGCTTATCATTTCCTTCTGCTCCTCGTCGGGTTCGACACTCTTACTTATCGAAAGGACTACAATTTACCCCCTACACTTGTGGGTCATCAAGACTCTTTTCTAGCGCCGTTGCCGGGGAGTGTAGCGCTTTTGGTGAGTGGAACTTGGTAAGGAAACATTTATATAGTGTTCTAAAATTTTCTGTTACTGGTCATTATGGAAACTAATCCTTTGAGGGGCTTGTTTGGGTTATCTTCACCCCAACCAGAAGAGCAAAGAGTTGCTCCTCAACCTACTAAACTTTATGAAAATATTTACATTGAGATTCCTTCGGGTATGATAGAGAAACTGCTAGCTAATCCATTTGTAGGAGATGGAACATTGCATCCCGATTTACACCTTATCTTTGTGGATGAAGGTTGTGGATTATTTAAGCTTGCAGGTATTCCCGATGATGTTGTAAAAAGGAAGTTCTTCCCTTTATCTTTGAAGGGAGATGCATTGACATGGTATAGGAAATCTTCTCGAGCACCGTGCTCATTAATGAACGGTGCTCCTCCAAGAGAGTAGCTTGCTCCAGAAGGCCCGTCAGTGTGTCCGGCCGGACACCAAACTGTGTCGGACCCTTCTCATCGCCCCCCGTGGGAGCCGAACGCTCCGGGCTCAGGGCGGCCGAAGGATTAGCTTCTGGCTTCGGCAGATCCGGACTCCTCCGTGACGACACCTCGGGGTCGCCCGCCTCATGAGGCGGAGAGGTTGGTGGGGTCTCACTCTCCATCATCTCCGGAAGGAGATCCTCCAAAGACGAACTCTATCAAGAAGAGCTGCTAGCCGGACTGCAAAGAATGGATCCTGGTTATTGTTCTTGGAGAAAAGCAGTACCTTCGTATTTACGATTAACTTACAGCTCGACTGAGGGCTGGCCCGTTGGTGGGCATGACGCGGTGAGGACGCCCTTCGGGGCAGGGCCCCCTGGTGAAGCTTTCTTCCCCTGTTTGGGCACCTCCGTCTCCAAGTCTTCGGAGGCGGCCCTCTTCTTCCCGCAAGGGGAGGAGGCCTTAGATTCCCCTTCCCGGCTATCCTCCTTTGGGGAGGTAGCAATTCCCCCGGTTTGGATGCGCAATGTGTGAAGTTCTGCTTCCCTATTCTTCCCTTCGTCTTTCCCTAAGGGCATTTTGCTTAGCACACGACCAAGCATCTTGGCTATGGTGGGACTTGGCGAGCCTTCGGGAAGTGGCGCCGGACACCTGATTCTCTCTACCTTGCTGAGCTATTCCTGGCCACGGATGATTTTCAGAATAATGACTATAATAGACGAAGTATTTGGTTTGTGGGTTATTTACTTGGGTATCTGGGCGATTGCAGCTCAGGCCCGCATCTTTGGTGGTATCCGGACACTTTACCTGTGGTCCGAAGAATAATTCATACATCCCTTCGAGTGTTAGGCCGAAGAAGTGCAGAATAGTCCGCGGACCTTCCGAATTGAACTCCCACATCCGGAGAGGCCGGCGTTTGCACGGCAACATCCGTCGGATTAGCATTACCTGAATTATGCTGACAAGGCTAATGTCCCTCTCAAGAAGCTCCCGAATACGGCTCTACAGTATTGGTACATCACTAGCAGATCCCCAATCCCGTCCTACATTGGTCCATGACGCCAGTTGAGAAGGAGGGCCTGGACGGAAGTCGGGGGCAGCCACCCACTTTGTGCCTCTGGGAGCCGTGACGTAAAACCACCTCCACTGCCATAGATCAGACACCTCTAGGAAGTAGCCCTCTGGCCATGGGGCATCGGCATCCCTACTTATTACAGCACCCCCGCACTCCACGTGTCGCCCCTCAATCATCTTCGGCTTCACATTGAAGGTCTTGAGCCATAAGCCGAAATGTGGAGTGACGTGGAGAAAAGCTTCACACACAACGATGAACGACAAGATATGGAGGATAGCGTCCGAAGCTAGATCGTGAAAATCTAACCCGTAATAGAACATGAGCCTTCTCACAAAGGGATCAAGGGTGAAGCCCAAGCCGTGGAGGAAGTGGGAAACAAATACGACGCTCTCGTTGGGCTCGGGAGTAGGGATGACCTGCCCTGGAGCAGGAAGCCTGTGCTTGATGTCGGCGGTCAGATATCCGACGTCCCTAAGCTTCGCAATATCCTCCTCTATGACCGAGGAGGCCACCCACCGGCCTTGAAGGTCGGATCCGGACATGGTTAAGGATCTGAGGTGCTTGAGCTTGGGCTTCGGGTGTTAGAACTCGAGATGCGAAAAGGCGCAAGAGTGGTGTAAAAGAGGGATAGGCCTCGGCCCCTTTATATAGGGGGTGAATATCAAGCGTCCTCAGCATAACCGCTCGGGACTTACCTAAAAACACAGAGTCATATCAATAGACGTCGTGGGGACGCGTGCACCTATATTAATGGAAGATCTCGTGCTAAGGGGAGCACGATCTCTTCTCTGGCAAGGCGTGCTAGTAAAACCGCCTCACAACGCGTATCGCGGGAGGCCAAGTAAAACCGGTCCGTGTTGGGCCGGGCCACGATGCAGGAGCACGCCATGCAAAAATTGCCAGTAGATCAGATTTATGAAGTGCTATGCTGTGAAGATCATCTTGCAGATCCAGACACGGTTCAAGTGTTCGATAACTACTTTGGAGTATTCGAAGATGGAACCCGACTTGCAATGCCGAAGACAGGACTGCGCGCCGAACTCATTGTCATTGAAGCCTGGTTCAGGGGCTACTAAGGGAGTCCTGGATTAGGGGGTATCCGGACAACCGGACTATATACTTTGGCCGGACTGTTGGACCGCGAAGATACAAGACTCAATACTTCGTCCCCTGTCCAGATGGGACTCTCCTTTGCATGGAAGACAAGCTTGGCGATCCGGATATTATATTTCCTTCTTTGTAACCGACTCCATGTAACCCTAGCCCTCTCGAGTGTCTATATAAACCGGAGGGTTTAGTCCTTAGAAAAAGGAGGATAATCATCATAGGCTAGCTTCTAGGGTTTAGCCTCTACAATCTCGTGGTAGATCAACTCTTGTAATACCCATATCATCAATATCAATCAAGCAGGAACTAGGGTTTTACCTCCATCGAGAGGGCCCGAACCTGGGTAAAACATCGTGTCCCTTGCCTCCTGTTACAATTAGCCTTAGACGCACAGATCAGGACCCCCTACCCGAGATCCGCCGGTTTTGACACCGACACCGGGAGCGTGTCGAAGCAGGGCGAAGCGGCGGTAAAGCGAGGGGACACCTCAAAGGCGCATTAAATGTGTCTTGTCCCATAATGGCTAAGCGATAAGCTTAGCCACTGTACACCGATGCGACCTCCTCTGTGCCACTGTGGCGATCCCCTTGACTATAAAAGGAGGCCCAAGGCATCCAGGAGAAGGATTCGGATCCTGGGACAAGTTACACTCATCGTAGCTAGCTCAAGAACTCCAAGAACACTCAAATAGACGCAAAAGCAGGACTAGGGTATTACGCATCCTCGTGGCCCGAAGCTGGGTAAACGACCCGTGTGCTTGTGCTGATTGTTGATCCTGCTCTTCTCACGGCCCCGCGCCCCACAATAGTAGTAGGGATTCTTGTGATCCCATAGGTGTCATTTCCACCGACAGTTTCGTGTGTGGATAAGCTCAGTACCATGCCACTCGCCGCGTGCTCGTCGGGGCTGTACCGTTTACTCAAAGCCCTCATGTGAGAGCTTTTTAAGCCAACTCCTTGCTTGCTGATGCTACCTGATCTTCAGAAACAGTGTGTGACACAGCATAACTATCATAGGGTGGCGAGCATCAACCCCCTTGACTGCGATCTGATCCCCGTCACCCTCAACTATATTAACGGTATGTACTGGGTCGGGATGAACATGTCTTGGATGGTGCTCGTCGACGGTCGCGGCAGCTGGATGCTCATGGAGGTCTACACCCCATGATTCATCTCCCTTCCTTCGATTAACACTGCACTGCTTTGGAACCGCGGCCTAGAATACTCGGATTCTTACAATAGCCAACATGATACCAAGTTTGATTTTCTCAAGGTTGTAATCTGCCAAGTGCCCACAAGATCTGTGAATTATAAAGATTTCAGGCTAATTGCGTTCTTCAACCGCGGTCTTGCCTATCTGACACGTCACTGTGATAAGTGGATAAATCTGCACGTCCATCACAGGATCATACATCCTCCATGGTTCTCTGATGCCATTAAACACAAGGGCTTCATTTACGCTATCGACTCCTTCTATGGCTGGACGTATTGCTGGCCTACTCCAGTCATTGCTACAAACGGTTGTTACAGCAGTATATTATTTTCCTATGATATCATGATGGCTTGCTTATATTACTGTCAACATTTACTGAAAAATATATTCATGCTCATAACATGCTGTTCTTAAGATTGACTACAGTAAGATCCCTTATTATTTGACTCCAACTTGATATGATGGTGTAGGCCGCCCGGTGTCCCTACCCTTCCTAATCCCAGAACCTTTCAAAGAAAAGCGGCATCGCAGTTGCAGGTGGTTCCTGGCTCGATCAGACGACGGCGAACAATTGATGATCATCCACACGTATCGGATGTGTTGTTTCACGAAATACAATCACAGTCACTTCAAGGTATTTGAGCAGGATCCCAGCTTCTCTAGGCCTTCAGGATTTTTTGACTAGAAGCTGGTAAGTAGCCTTGGTACACGCTCTCTATTGAGGATATAACTACTGAGTGTAAACCGCCCAGGAGGGGCCGGTTCACGCTCAACCATACTGAAGCCCATGAAGACAAGAAGATGGCGCTTTACTGATAAAGCTTAGAGGCCCAAAGCCCACAGGCGGATTAGGGCCCATAGTGGTAAACCGCCATAGTTGTATAACTTGTATTGTAAGTTAGGGAAAGGGAGAGGCCAAGCCGAACACTTGTATGAGTCGGCCTCGGGACTCTGTAAATCGGCCGGGCGTCAACCTGTGTATATAAAGGGACGACCCGGCGGCGGTTCAGGGACAACACACAACAACTCGAGACCCAGGCATAGCGTATTTGCTCCCTGGTCATCGAAACCCCAATAATCCCATCACAACTAGACGTAGGCTTTTACCTTCATTGTAAGGGGCCGAACTAGTATAAAACTCTCGTGTCCCTTGTCCAGTTTAACCCCTTCAGGCTAATCTCGTTGCGATGGCTCCACGACTAAGTCCTTCTGCTAGGACATCTGACGTGATATTTCCACGAGAGTTGGTGCCCACCATGGGGCTATCGCACGATGGTTTTGAGTTCCTAAAGGGCAACTTTGAAGGACTCAAAGGGTAAGCGGTTGGCCGGATGACCAAGAGTCGTCGTGGCAAGCTTTACATCAACGATGCTGGTTGGGTCCCCGAGGCCGGCTCAATCGAGTACGGGTACCGGGTCCCCTTTGGCGGAATTCACGTTTTCATTGGCAAGATCGGCGAAACGGGCTCTAAGCCGGACATCTCCACCGACCTCGTCCAGACGGCTCAGCGTGAAAGTCCTGCCCGGGTTCAGCCTGCCATGAAGCATGCGTTCGTGGGATTCATCCATGGTGCGAATCTGAACCGGTATCCGACTGTGAGACAGCCATCTACTCAGATGGTGAATCGTCCACTTGCGAAACCAGGTCCCTATACCGACTGCAAGATGGCCGGATTGAGGGATATTCCGATGGAAACAGTATTCTGGGTCCCCTTGAACCGCCAAAGCGGGTTGCGATCTTCATGGTCGGTACACAGCCCATCGTGCAATCTTCATCTACAGCAGCAATGGTCTCCGGATCGGCAACCGCGGCAGGAGGCCCGGCGCGCCGGCTAGCTCAAGTTCTTGCCGGTTTACTGGACGACTTGATGGCATTGTTGACCACAGCGGTGACTCCAGACTCAAGTTCAGCATAATGCGGATGTCACGAAGCTAAAGGACCAGATAACTCAAGCCAAGGCAGACTTGGCAGCTGAGGAGGCCAGGATGGATGAAGAGCGGGCCGCTTTGGATGCCCAATCACAACTGATCCAGGCGCAAAATTACCGGCTTATGTTGGATCAGAACGAGTCAAACGAAGTCATGAGAAGGAAATACCGGTCCTGACTGCCACAAATTTATGAGGGTCTGAATCTCTTCGGTACACCAGGAGCTGGGCCTAGCAATCGGGCGGGGCTAAACCGGACCAAAGCACCTGGGGCAGCGCCGGATCAGCCACGGGCGATGGACCCGCCTCGACGGACGGACAACCCGCCGCAGTATGTAGCAACACCGTCGGGTCACTTTTCTAGCCCTTTGGATAATATGATTGCGGCAGCATCATGTTTGGCGGCTATTCCGATGGAGGGTGATTCATTAGCAGCAATTGGGACTCGACGAGCCAGGGATCTTCTTCAAACCGTTGTTGTACAGCAACAGGCTTATTCCTATAGCCGAGACAGAATGCATTCAACCCCTCGTTCGAGCAAGAGTTATAGCAGGCACATAGACGAACCGGCCGTGTCGAGCAGTGCGCGCGTCGTGATGCTCCTAGAGGGCCTAATCCGGCGAACGGCGGTTTGAATGCTCAATATGTGGTGGATAATGGCAGAGCGCGAAGGGAGGCCGCATTAGCAGCGCAACACGCGGGTCGTCATCAACCCACCCCGGTTCAGCCAACGGCGTCAGTAGAGCGAGGGACCGGGCTTGCCTTCAGCTCCTGGGGAGTGCCGTGTCTCATCCCGGCTCTCCGTAATGTGCGTTTGCCCAAAGATTTCAAAGGTCCACGCAAGGTGCCTAACTATACCGCTGATCAGCCCCCCGAGGCGTGGGTTGAGAGTTATGAGATGGCAATGGAGATGCTAGATGTGGATGAAGCGGCATGTGCAAAGTACTTCACCATGATGCTAGAAGGAACGGCTCGCACCTGGCTGAAGAGCCTGCCTGCTAACTCGATCAATTCATGGGATGAGTTGAAGGCCAAGTTCATAGCAAACTTCAAAGATACATGAAAGCAACCTATGTCCATCGTAGATCTGGCGGCTTGTGTCCAAGGAGAGAATGAATCAACAACCCATTGGGTGCGCCGGGTTTCAGAAATTTTGCACTCATCCAGCCGCATCAATCTGGATACAGCAATTGTGACGTTGGAGGGCAATTGCCGGTTTAAGTCACTAAAGATGAAGTTGGGACGGCTCAAGCGTCACTGCAATGATATGGGAACACTCATGGTGGCTCTGGTTAAGTATGCTGATTCTGATAATACCAAGGACCCTGACTCTGATGAAGAGAAACAAGAGAAGGGAAAGAAGAATGTCAGTTCAAAGGGACAGCATAACCAGGCGGGCCACGGAAATAATGGTAAGCATAAAGCGGACAATTCCGATTTTGTGGCTAACACCAGTATGTAGGGTAATATGCAGCGCCGTAAGGGTAAACTACCCCAACGCGGTGGAGGAATGAATCTGGAACGCTTGTTAAACCAGCCCTGCCCAAAGCATGGGACCAAGGAGGCTCCCGCCACGCATCTTTGGAAGGATTGCCACATCATGAGGGAATTCAAAAACTCGGATCTTTTTCGGTATGACCTGGGTCCATCTGGCGGTTCCGGTCCAGGATTTCATGGGACGGGTTATAGTGGTGGTGATTCAAACTCAGGATTTCAGAATAATCAGGGCAATCAGAATAACCAAGGTAGTAACCATCAACAGGGTAATAAGGGGAATCAACAGCAGTCGGGTTATCAGAGCAACCCAAAGCAGTTAAACGGTGGACAGTATCATGTCTTCACTACTAGCTTGTGCAAGCGCGATCAGAAACTCCATAAAAGGGCAGTAAACTCTATTGAACCAATAGTGCCCCATTATCTACGCTGGTATGAGCAACCTATTGTCTAGAGCAGGGAGGATCATCCGCCCCGGGTTGACAATCCGGGTCACCTAGCTTTGGTGGTCGCACCACAGGTGGGAGGTTATAAGTTCACCAAGGTACTCATGGACGGAGGGAGCAGTATCAATATCTTGTACTATGAAACTTTCCGGCGTATGGGGTTGACAGATAAGAATCTTAGACCGTCAAACACCATTTTTCACGGACTGGTGCCTAGTAAATCGGCTTACCCGGTTGGTAAGATAGCTCTGGAGGTGGTTTTTGGAGATGATCATGATTCAAGGTCTGAGATGCTGACCTTTGAAGTGGTCAAGATCAGAAGTCCGTACCACGCTTTGTTTGGACGGCCGGTTTATGCTAAATTCATGGCGAGGCCGTGTTATGTTTATCTGCAGCTCAAGATGCCGGGTCACAAAGGAACCATCACGGTTCATGGTAGCCGTAAGATTGCTCTGGAGTGTGAGGAAGGTGATGTGGCTTACGCTGAATCGGTTTGTGCAACGGAAGAGTTGAAGTTTTATAAGGACAATGTTGATCCGGCAGACATGACCTCTCTAAAGAAGCCCACTACAGAACATGATCCGGCTTTGAAGTTTAAATCAGCTGATGAGACTAAATTGGTTGAGTTTGTTCCTGGCGATTCATCCAAGCAGTTCAGCATCAGCGTCAACTTGGATCCCAAATAGGAAAGCACGCTCATCGAGTTCATTCGTGACAACCGGGACATCTTTGCATGGAAACCTTCTGACATGCCAGGTGTACCGAGGGAACTCGCTGAGCACACTCTTAATATTGATCCGAAGTTCAAACCAGTCAAACGGTTTCTTTGCCGCTTTAATGAGGAGCGGCGTAAGGCCAATGGGGAAGACGTAGCCCGGCTACTGGCAGCAGGGTTTATCGTGGAAGTATTTCACCCGGAGTGGTTGGCTAATCCGGTGCTGGTACTTAAGAAAAATGGCACTTGGCGTATATGTGTGGATTACACAGACTTGAACAAGGCTTGTCCAGCTGACCCCTTTGCCCTCCCTCGTATTGATCAAATCATTGATGCTACGGCGGGTTGTGAGTGTTTGAGTTTCTTGGATGCTTATTCTGGTTATCATCAGATCAAGATGGCAGTTAAGGACCAGGAGAAGACAACTTTTATTACTCCCTTTGGAGCCTTCTGTTATGTATCTATGCCCTTTGGGCTCAAGAGTGGCCAGGCAACTTATCAACGTTGTGTGCAGAATTGTCTTCATACTCAGATTGGGCGCAATGTTCATGCCTATGTGGACGATATTGTGGTCAAGTCCAAGAAGGCACAGACGCTCATATCTGATCTGCAAGAAACCTTTGATAATCTGAGAGTTTACAAAATGATGCTCAATCCGGCTAAGTGTGTTTTTGGTGTACCGGCTGGCAAGCTCTTGGGTTTTTTGGTGTCCAATCGGGGCATTGAGGCTAATCCGGAAAAGATCAAGGCTATCACATCTCTGGCTAAACCGGAATGTATCAATGATGTTCAACGTCCGGCGGGTCGTATTGCGGCTTTGAGCTGGTTTATCAGTAGGTTGGGAGAAAAGGCGATCCCTCTATACCAGATGTTGAAGAAGACAGACAGTTTTGTCTGGAGCGATGCTGTTGATGCGGCGTTTGAAGACTTGAAGAAGTAGTTGGCTGAACCGCCGGTTCTTGCCGCTCCAGTTGATAAGGATCCATTGCTTTTATATGTGGCTGCTAATGTCGGGGCTGTCAGTGTCGCTATTGTGGTAGAGCGCAAGGAGGTTGGGAAGGAATACCCGGTTCAAAGGCCGGTTTATTATATCGGCGAAGTGCTCATTGAGTCAAAGCAAAGATATCCGCATCGGCAGAAGCTGGTGTATGGGGTTTTTATGGTAAGTAGGAAGCTTAAACAGTACTTTCAAGGTCATCTCATCACAGTGGTCAGTTCTGCTCCTTTGGGGGATATAATCCAGAACAGGGAAGCAGCTGGCCGGGTTGCTAAGTGGGCTATTGAGCTTGGACCACACGGTTTGAAGTATATGCCTCAAACAACAATCAAATCCCAGGCCCTTGTGGATTTCATCAATGATTGGACAGAGTTGCAGATATCGAAGGACAAACCAGACAGTACATATTGGACTATTCACTTTGACGGGTCTAGGCAATTGGAGGGCTCGGGGGCTGGAGTTCTCCTTACTTCCCCTCGAGGTGATAAAATTCATTATGTTCTTCGCTTAATGTTCCCTTGTACTAACAATGCAGCTGAGTATGAAGCCTTACTCCATGGTCTTTGAGTGGCTAAGGAGATGAACTTAAGCCGCGTACGATGCTTTGGAGACTCAGACCTGGTAGCCCAGCAAGTTTCAGGTACTTGGGATTCCAAGGATCCACTCATGGCGGCTTACCGACGAGAGGTGGATATTGTTGCTGGTCACTTTAAAGGATATCAAGTGGAGCACATTGATCGGCACAAAAATGAGGCAGCTGGCGCTTTAAGCCGGCTGGGATCTCAGCGTAAACCGGTGCCACCCAATACCTTTTTGGATGTCTTGCACAATCCGTCGGTTCAGCTGCCTACAGAGGAGGACCTCGCCATTCCTGATCCGGAGGCACAGTTGGTGGCCGCTTTAAATATCATTCCGGATTGGACGGTTCCATACTTCGCGTATATGAACTGGGGCGAGTTACCAGAAGATGAAGTTCTGGCCAGACAGATAATCCGGCGATCCAAGTCCAAGATAATTGTCAATGGCGAGTTGCATCATTGCAGTGTTTCAGGGGCGTTTCAGCGTTGCATTTCTCCTGAAGAAGGCCATGAGATTTTACGCGAGATCCACGAAGGAGACTGTGGTCATCACGCCGGTTCAAAATCCTTGGTGGCTAAAGCTTTTCGTCATGGTTTTTACTGGTTGACGGCTCATGCCGATGCTGAGGACCTGGTAAAGCGGTGTGATGCTTGTCAGAAGTTTTCACGCCGAGCTCATGTTCCGACTCAAGAGCTACGGATGATTCCAATAACTTGGCCGTTTGCTACTTGGGGGCTTGATATGGTGGGTCCTTTTAAGCGATCCAAGGATAAGAAGACCCACCTCTTGGTGGCGGTTGACAAATTTACTAAGTGGGTTGAAGCGGAGCCAGTAAGCAAATGTGACGCAGCCACGGTGGTTCCATTCATCAAGAAGGTGATCTTCCGTTTTGGTTTTCCACATAGCATCATCATAGATAATGGCACGAACTTTTCCAAAGGTGAGATGGAGGAATTTTTTCAACGAGAGCACATCCGGCTTGATGTAGCATCTGTGGCTCATCCCCAGTCTAATGGTCAAGCCGAGAGAGCTAATCAAGAAATCCTAAGAGGTATCAAGCCCCGGCTTATGGTTCCTTTGAAGCGGACGCTGGGTTGTTGGGTGGAAGAATTACTATTTGTGTTATGGAGCATAAATACCACCCCAAACCGATCTACGGGCTATACACCTTTCTTCATGGTTTACAGGGCAGAGGCAGTCCTCCCAAGTGATATTCGTCATGAGTCACCCCGGTTTGCCAATTATGTTGAAGCGGACAATGAGCAAGCACGCCAGGAGGCACTGGAGGTGTTAGATGAGAAGCGGGACATGGCCTTGGCTCGTTCGGTAGTTTATTAGCAAGACCTGCGGCGTTATCACAGCCGCCGGGTTAAAACAAGAACCTTTCAAGAAGGCGATTTAGTGCTCCGGCTCATCCAGGATTAGACCGATATGCACAAGTTATCCCCACCTTGGGAAGGGCCCTTTGTGGTCAGCAAGAATCTGCACAACGGATCATACTACCTCATTGACGTTCGAGAAGACTCATGCAGTTCTCAGGAGGAGACCCGGCGGCTGTGGAACATAGCTCTCCTTCGGCCTTACTACACCTGAGCTATAGGCTCTTCTTATGTACATATTCGACAATGTATATATTATGCTCAATATAATAAACCGGCATCCTTGCTACAAGCAGGGTCTCTGCCGTTCTTCCAATATTTCTTGGTTACAAGGGGGCTTCTGTTTCCAAAGCGATGACCCATTTTGTCCACTAAACCGGCTATCATGCAATCATACAGCTTGGGAGCTTCACACCCAAGGGGCCAAAGAGAGTACTGTGGCTAAAAGCACGACTCAAACATAGGCACCCATTGAGCACAACTCACAAAGTTACTTGGGGGCTCTTTGTGTAAAGTAACAAAGAGTTTGAAAGGACCTTTGTAATTGGGTATCGACCCACGGCTTGGAAGCCTGGTGTATTCACCTAAAACCCCGGGTTAACCTGCCCTCGTCAAGTAAGCCACTCCTATCCAGGTAATCATTGCACGGCCTGCCGAACATTTGACAAGTTACTCTCATTGAGACCCTGAACTTGTCAAAGTTAAAATGACGATTGGTTAGTTGGAGGCCCATCTTAAAAGGCGTTGTCAAATGGTTTAACTCAGCGGCCTGGCAGCCCACGAAAAGCCTCGAATTTGGGCCTGGCAGCCCTCGAAAAGCCTCGACTACAAGTGTTATTTGCTTTTTCCTTTACAAGTTTTATCTTTTTTGATCAACTTTTAAGGTAAACCGGCATTTCTTGATCCGGCCAGGCTATATGTCTTCATCTCAACCCGGTGTTTCTTAACCCGGTGTGGCTTACAGTTATCATCTGTTAAGCATATAATCAATGGTGAACTGGCATCTTTCAGCCGGCCTGGAATTGACTATAAGTCGCCGGAATGATCATCTGGTGTTTACAAATACCCGGTATGGCTTATTACACACCAGCATAATGTGGTGGGTACCTTCCAACACCCACAGTTTGGGTTTTCACCCCTACTTAACGAGTTGGCGGACCAACCAAAGTGATTTAAAATCACAGGTATGATATGATTCATATTTTATTACTTTATAACCTTGGTGATGAGGATTCTGTTTCTGTATTGGGTATCATAACCCGTCCGGTGAAAAACCGCCAGGACATGTTTAAGTATTTTACATGCAGAAAAAAGGACTTATACGGAATACCAAGGCAAATAAAGCAAAGCATAGCAATATCATGCCGGATTACAGTATCAAGTAGCATTGCACGATGGCACACAATCAAAGTATTTCATCTAGCCTATTACAAGGCGCACGATGGCACACAATCAATTGTTTGCTGCTCACAACACATGACAATCAAACCGGCCGGCGGATTATGATTCAGCACCAGGCTGACGTGACGTTGAAGGGTCATCTCACGCCGGTTCAGCCTCTTATTCTCCACCCAGTGGCTGGAAGTCAATGGTGGTCCAGTCAATCCGGGTTAAAGCTTGAAAGACAGCCTCTTCACTTATAAGTTCGGACGGTTCAACGTCAGGGGCATAAGTGTGTTTACGAATTGGCGGGATAAGATTTTGCACTTCTTTCACAGCAGTGTCAATCCGTTGGTTGTTTGCATCATAGAAGGACTGATGGACAGTCAAGTTAGCCTCTTCCGCCAATTGGCTTGCCAGCGGATGCATCTCCTTTGTCAGGGCTTTGAGGGCTTCATTATCAAACTCTGACCCATTTTCTTGTTCACCCGGAAAGCCCTTGGCGATGTCAACTGGATCCAGGTCAGCTATCCATGCTTTGGCCCGGGTCAGTGCTAACAAAGTGCCAGCCCTGGCAGCAGATCGTTTCATTTCTTCTATCTGTGTTGGCGTCATCAACAATTTGGGTAGTGTCTCCTTGATCAACATTGGTGCCGGTTTGTTGTATGAGACTGTGCAGATAACCCGTTGGGCACCAGTATACAGTTGCTCTATCAACGTATATGCTGCCTTCAGTTTCATCCGCATGTCAGAGCCCAGATGAGCAACACGGGTACCTGAAACGGTTTAAGAATGCACTGTTAAACCGGATATTTTAGAGATGGTTAATCAAGATCTGTACACAAGGTACTTACCAAATATCGCAGACGTCATATCATTTACTTGATGTTTCAACCCGGTTAGCTCTTCTGCCACCAGTTTAAGCGCTGCCTCGGCGTCTTCAGCCCGCTTCAACAAAGCAGCCTTTTCAGTTTCCCAGTTGGCACGTTCAGTCTTGAAACCGTCCTTGAGTTGTTCCATGGCTGTTAAAGCGCCTTTTAGCTCCTCTTTAGCCTTGGAGGTCTCTGCTTGTTGGGACTTTATATTCTCTTGAAGATCAGAAATCTGGGAACCTTGGTTGTTTATATCAGCCTGCAACAGTCAGATGATGAAGAGGTTAATATTTTTTCTCAAAAGTCCCAAGCATATAACCAGTTACACACTTGGCACTTGGGGGCTAATGCGGATTGCTTATTTACTGCTGATTATTTGAAGTCCCAAAGCTCAATACAAGTATTAATCTTGGCAATTGGGGGCTAATGTGTCTTTGATCAGAAAATACACAGGCAAGGGAATTAACAAAATGCAGTATGGAATATAAAAGTCCCGGTTTATCTTCAAGAGATAAACCGGACCTTGGGGACTACTCAGTTGAAGTGTTCTTTATCTTAAAAGTCCCGGTTTATCTTCAAGAGACAAACCAACCCTTGGGGGATACAATGAAGTAGATATACAAAACAAGAAGGATTAAAATGTTTGGAAGATTACCTCATAGCGCTCCTTCATCATGTTCACCAAACCGGCCTCATAATCTCGGCTTGTGTAGATGCGGTTTAGGAAACCGGAATGAAGCTCCTGGGCAAAAAGGTTAACATAGCTGGATAAATCTGTCTTCTCTTTCCCCTTGCCCATAGCAACATATTCCTCCCTGGCAGTATGCTTTGATAAAGCAACCGGATTGCCTGGGACGGTGTGAGCAGTACCGGTGATAATAACATCATCATCACCACCTTTTGACGGGCTCGGCGGATTGACAATATCCCTAGCTGGGCTCGGCAGATCAACAGCTTGGCTCGGCGGATTAGCAGCTGGACTTGGAGGAGTAGCATGCGGGCTTGATGGATCAACATGAGTAGTCGGATCAGCTTCCGGCGGATCAGCATCGGTGTTTGGACCTTGTGGGGCAGAATCATCCATGATAGTATCAGTGTCTCTGCCTGCACCTTATGGGGTTTTCTCCGGTTCAACTTCATCAGTAGGGGTACTGGTTTTTGCTTTCTTGCTTAGTCGGGCTTTGGCGCTACAATATCAAACAAAGGTTAGTATGGTAAACCGACACATGTAGGAAAAGCTGAAGGGCAGTATACTTACCCAGCGACGGTCTTGAGGGAGGTAATTGCGTGGTTGATGAGTCGACAGATGAAGAATTGGAAGTCACCTGATAATTCGAGTCAGACGGATTAAGTGGGTATCGGAAGTAACCTGCCAAGGGATAAGGTTTATTAAAAGAGGAAGAGACCTCTGGACGACGTTTCCGGGGTGGAGTGTCTGGTAAACCGGAGGAAGTGACTTGTTGGCCACTATGTCGGGCTGTGCAACGACCTTCATGTTGCTGTGTCTTCAAAGAAAATTGTGGATCCAAATGAGAAGAGGGTGAGAGTATTTTACTTTCCGAACTGCACGATGAAGTTTTTGAACCGGCACATGATCTGAATCGGACGAAAGGGAGATTACCTCTACATCGTCGGCATGACTGGCTTCCGCATCATCCTGGTAATAGTTATTGTCAATAAGATGTACGAAAAATAAGCCAAGGGAGTCAAGTTCTACCTCTTGTTCCGATTCCGATATCTTCGGGCGGATCAGAGGACTCGGTGGTTTTCTTCTTGGCTGGTCTCTTTGTGACTTTGCTTTTGGCACGAGGGGCCCTCGCCGGTTTATCTTGAGCTTTCCTCTTCCAGAAGGAATCTTTGGCCTGTAAAATTAAACAAAGGATTATTATAGCAGTGTTAAAGCGGAGACGGACCAAAAAGCACAAGGTTAAAAAAATTACCGCTGGCGGTTTGTTGGAGGCGTAAAAAGGGCAGGGCCGTCCCACAGATATATGGGGCCCCAGGGCAAGACAAAAACAAGGGGCCCTTCTTGAAACACAAAAGCTCAGTTTTTCTTTTCAAAATTAATGTAAATATCCAGTACAAAGCATAGATTGATTATCTTTGGACTCTTAGACTGGCGGTATCAGTATTTATCGATCAACAGAAGTGCATCGGGATAGTAATGAAACAATATAGCTCCACAAAAGATTGATTTCCTAATTGTCAATAGAGACATCAATTTTTCTACACAACAAATGTCCTTGTAAAAACTGGTTGCTACTTAAATATTTGTGTTACCATGATATATAAAATTAATTGGATAACTTACACCTGTTCTGGATCCTCCCCCAATCTGCAATGTTTCTTTACTCCAAAAATTCTTCACCGAAATAACAATTCACCTCTTCCAAACTATCCTGCATAAGGCATAGAAAAGCAAACTAAGTACTCTAGAAGAGTTCTAGTTTTGAAAAAGTTAACAGTAATTGATCCCTTTTGAGATTCCACTACTAGACAAATAATTTCTTGAAGGCATGTCACTGAACAAGATGCATAAAACCGGTTAATAAAGGGATCAAAAGCACTTGGATTTTGATTGATGTGGATGTAGATGGCTTCCGTACGCCGCAGTAGTTAGCACGAATAAAGAAGACGACACAATGAAGTGGATAAAATCTCTCCCTTCCCCTAGTCTCCTGCCTGAGCACTCTCACATTTGGATCCAATGAAGAACAGAAGAAGATCCATGCAGATGTAGCGGATGTGCAACATTGAATCGTGCGCAGAGCTACTTATCAACGAATGTTGGAATTGAAGAACGAAATTGCAGGAAAGAAGAACATGTAAGTACACCTTCCCAGTCTTTTCAAAGTCTAGGAAACGGGCAGGGTGTTGAGAAAGGAAGGGGAGCTGATTGGGGAATGATTTGCGCCGTAGCTATCCTTTAATGGATGGCCACGACTTCATAATCGGAGAGGCATCGAAGGGGCGGCGCTGAGTCTGGGATTTGGCAAAGTAGAGGAATCACCGGTCTGGGGTCCCGTGCTAACAGATTGATTATCAGTCAATTCCTTCGTGAGGTTTCCTTGCACGGTTCGACATTTTGTTTTTCGTGTATTTTCTTTTGGCTCTATGAAGGTATACTACCTGGGCCGGGGCCCCTGCCTCCTCGGGGCCCAGGGCGGGCGCCCCGTTTGCCCGGCCTATGGGTCGGGCCTGAAAAAGGGCGCAATCCAGTTTTGCTGCATGCAGTGATCGGTTTGTCCAGCATCTTCTTCATAGATTCAGTGACTTCATCATCAGTCATTTCAATTTCATTAAACCGTTGAGGATCCTTGATGTCGCCGGTATACTCATGCATCAACCCAGAGCGGCGGCTTAAAGGTAGGATACTCCATGAAACCCAGCAGCGAACGAGGTCAACACCAGTTAAACCATTGGCTAGGAGAGCCCGGAGCTTGGCTAGTTGAGGTGCATAAGCTTGTCGTTCTTTGGCAGTTAGTCATTGAGGTAACGGGTGACCGTTGCTAAGCCGGTGAGCACGGTAACCCGACAAAGGATTTTCTCCAGCAGGAGTAGTGTTCTGACAATAGAACCATGTTTGGTTCCAGTCTTTGGGGTGGCTGTGATGTTTTGCATGAGGGAAATCAACTTCTTTCCTCTTTTGGATTGACACCCCACCAAGTTCAGTGTTGGGACCATCAGAGAACTCAATTCGGCGGTTTAGATGGAAAAGGTCCCGGAAGAGCTCAATAGATGGTTCTTCTTGAAGGTAAACTTCACAGAATACTTGAAAATTGCATATGTTGGACATAGAATTCGGTCCAATATCTTGTGGATGGAGTTGAAAGCTAGCAAGTACATCCCGGAAAAACTTTGATCCGGGAGGGCTGAATCCCCGATCTAGATGCTGCATGAACACAATCACTTCTCCATCTTGAGGCTCGGGAGAGCATTCAGGGCTAGGGACTCGCCAATGAAGGACATTTTTCTGGGGCCAAAGCGCCGGTCAGAACATATCCATTGAGTTGCGTCTCCGTGATCCGGGAAGGAACCCAGTTGCAAGCGGTGAATTGCTTGGTCATTTTGAAAAACAAACTGTAAAATAAATGTGAAGGCCGGTTTATGATTCAAGGTTAATGTGGGTTAACCGTTGTTAAACCGGGGAATTTGATCGAGGCATATATGTGAGGTAAACCAGAAACTACTACTCAAGTCAAGATGGCGGTTTAAGTGAGGGCTAATGGTATCTGACGGATTATCGACTACTAAAGATTAAACCGCCGGTAACGGAAGGAGCAGATCTGAAATCTACTAAGTGTTGCAGAAACAAGTTTCACAAGATGGTGATATAATTTTGGATCTACTGCAGTTTTACAAAAGGAAAAAAAATCTAGCCCTAAAGGTCACGACAACAAAAGAGCGCGTGTGCCTGGGCAGGATCTCATGCAGTAAAAAGTAGTGTCTAAGGGTAATTAGGGATGCTGAACTACTACCGCACACCTTTGCTATCAGTTTAAGGTCTATTTTTGAGATCTAGGAGAGGAAAAGGAAAAACAAGGAAGAACACCGATGAACAGAAGAACCCTAATGCAGATCTAACAGTTGTAAAGAGGAGTACTTACTGATGCTGCGAGGCAGCGGAGGGGCGGTGCAGTCTATCTGATAAAGAACAGGTTGATGCAGTGCTCGAAGGACGACGGCGGCGCCGGAGCTCGAGTTCTTTAGAGTCGCAAGGAAGAAGAAGATGAGAAGAGGCGAGGGAAAAAAATGGAAGGACCCTCGGTCCTATTTATAAAGGCAAGAGGATAAAATGGCAGGCGCGAAAATCGAGGGGCCTGAAGCGGCAAAAGAGGGTGCAGTTGTCACCTCGATCTTTGGGAATTAATTAAGAGAAGGGAATCTTCATAAATCTTTTTATGCAGAGATGACATCATGATGATTTACTGCAGTGTCAGAAGATGACGTCATGGCCGTTACTCAAAGTTTGCAGGGAGATGGCAATATGGCGGTTTACAAGAATTATTAGAAGACGCTCACGGAATTTTTCTAAGTATTGAAGATTGACATGAACAGGTTCAAATCAATCTGGGCCTAATGTTGAGGATATAAGTACTGAGTGTAAACCGCCCAGGAGGGGCCGGTTCACGCTCAACCATACTGAAGCCCATGAAGACAAGAAGATGGTGCTTTACTGATAAAGCTTAGAGGCCCAAAGCCCAGAGGCGGATTAGGGCCCATAGTGTTAAACCGCCATAGTTGTATAACTTGTATCGTAAGTTAGGGAAAGGGAGAGGCCGAGCCGAACACTTGTATGAGTCAGCCTCGGGACTCTGTAAACTGGCCGGGCGTCAACCTGTGTATATAAAGGGACAACCTGGCGGCGGTTCAAGGACAACACACAACAACTCGAGACCCAGGCAAAGCGTATTTGCTCCCTGGTCATCGAAACCCCAATAATCCCATCACAACTAGACGTAGGCTTTTACCTTCATCGTAAGGGGCCGAACTAGTATAAAACTCTCGTGTCCCTTGTCCGGTTTAACCCCTTCAGGCTAATCTCGTTGCAATGGCTCCACGACTAAGTCCTTCTGCTAGGACATCTGACGTGATATTTCCACGACACTCTCTATTTCTCGGACTGAATTATCCGATTAACCAGGAGATAACCGACGGCAAGGATCATGATGGCAGCGCAATTTCGTTCATTAGGAAAAATTGTGTGTACACAACATACCATGCGTCTCTGCATGCACCATACCCTGATATGTGCCGCCATGCTCTGTAGCCCAAAGTAGGAGAGAGGGTCGCAAGTATCATATTTCGACCTGCTGGCTGGAGTTTCCCCCGTTAGGCACCCATCTGGTTCAAGCCGTTAGCCAATCTCCACAGCTTAATATATAGTAACATCTAACTGAGCCAGTTAGTTAGATGCATACACTTGGTGTAGTAGGATCTTTATTTAGTTTGATGCATACATTTGTTCTTTTTTGGTAGCCCTTTTGTAATGACGGCTGATGTTTGGTTTGGAAGAGAGAATTGCATCCGTACTCTTCTGGCCTGCTTACTGCTTCTGTTGCACCCCTAGCCCAAGTTGTTGCTGCTGCTGTTTTCAATGTACAATCAGTAGTATATTTTGTCTGTTGGTTGAATAAATGTGTTGTTAGAACGACAAACACAATGTTTTGGAAGTCGTTGCACGGTCCGATCCTTTAGTGCCCCGTACTGTACGTAGCGCATACTATTTTTGGTACGGAACACATTTTCCACTTGTTTTTAACATGCAACCCACTGATGAAGGCCCAATAGAGGATCCCATAAGTAACTGGAAGGGAGGCTCTCACATGAATCCGGCCCAGGTACATGCTCATGGTCCCCTAAACATAAATAAGTAAATAAATAAAGCTAAATGCCCATGCACGATTTCTTTAAATTCACGATTTGAAAAGTCAAATTTTAACAGGAGGATATTATTTCCTATGATATTGTGGTTACATTCAGTCGATATTATTCTTAGGCAAAGATAGCGACCAGTCTTCTTTCTCCCACCATTTTCTTCCTGCAACCAGCGGACCCATGCAAATCGTAGTCAACATCGTAAATAGTTTCGGTCCATTTGTATTTTTTGATAAGACTGTCCAACCCAGCCCAACACATTGGCACCTTTATCCTCCGCCTTGGTGCGCTCGCCGCGGCACCGCCGTCTGGCCCTGTCAACATAGTGAATCGGGAGAGGACTATAGTTGTGAGTATGACAGTAGGGACCCTCCAGGTCCACTCTCGAACACAAGCAAGCGCCTCTTTTACTACTCAGATGCACCCCTCGTTTTTTACTCTAATCCACCCTGCTGATATCTGGGACCCACATCATTGTCAACGTATAGTCAATTAACGACAGAATTGCACAACTTTTTATCGAGGATTTGTTCGGAGGAGCAGGCTATGAACTTGGTTGTGCGGTCTCTGTGGCCCACCTAACAACATGACCAGCCCAGCAGTTTTTTCATTGGGAAAATAGGTAGCCCACTATTTCTTTTTGAAGAATACCCAAGCTAGGCCTATTTGTTTTCTCCGACTTACTGGGGTACAAATCTTTCAAGACGACGAGGGATGCATTCTGGCCTGGCCAAAGAGTATGGTCAGTATATCTTAAAAGTAATATAAAAGGGGTTGCAAATTCCAAAAAAATTATAGCAAATGGGCAATTAGTTTCTTTTTTTGTTTTTGTTCTTCACTGATATTTTATATTTCATTAGATTTTAACATTACATAGTTCTAATTTATTTTTATTTTTTTTCAGTATGGCTACTAATTTTTGGATTAAGAATATTTTGTTCCCCAGCAAAAATATGCGAATTTTTTAAAAATTTTCACATTTTTTAGATCAATTTTTTAACCTTGGCACTGACCAGAAAATGGGCAGCAATTCTAAAAATGGAAAATGGGCTGCAATAAATTCCATATGAATTAGCGAATGAGTTAAAATTATAAAAGTAATAGCAAATGGGTTGTACACGCCACAGATTTCGAGGATGACTTGTTTACACAAGGCTTTGTCAGTCAACACATGATTCTAGCAGTAGTGACTGTTGGATGTCCATCCAACGACTGATGTGCTTCTTCAATTTGAGATCTTCCTGCTCCATCCGCCTAAATCAGCGCCGGCGGGACTGCCTGCTCCCTCCTCTTGTGGCCCGTTGTGATGCCGCGCAGGCTTCACTGGCCCACCCTACTCCCTTCGCTGGCCTGGCCGCACACAATCAACTGCCTCCTTATTACGCAAAAAAATGATTCCTCTCACTGACATCTAGGGCGCACTGGTTCGGAAGCTGACTTGTGAGCCTACAAAGTTGACGCGGATGGAGGGCTTTGTCAACTTAGTCAATATGAACAATTCTAGCTCGAGTGACCGTACGATGTCCATCCAATGGCCGTACTGCTTCTTCAACCTCTGGTCTCCTTGCTCCAACAGCCCAAACCAGCACTAGTCGTGCCGCCTGCTCCTGCCTCTTGTGGGCGGCTATGCTACCACGGAGGCCTCACCGCCCCCTACTACTCCCACCGCTGGCCAGGCCATCCCTCTACTCACCATACCCCTTGTTATTCTACGGTGACGGCTGTTGGGGAACATAGCATGCAATTTCAAAAAATTGCCTACGATCATATAAGATCTATCTAGGAGATGCATAGCAACGAGAGGGGGAGAGTGTGTCCACGTACCCTCGTAGATCGAAAGAGTAAGCATTTAGTTACCGCGGTTGATGTAGTTGAACGTCTTCACGATCCAACCAATCCAAGTACCGAATGTACGGCACCTCTGTGTTCAGCACACGTTCAGCTCGATGACGTCCCTCGAACTCTAGATCTAGTAGAGGGTCGAGGGAGAATTTCGTTAGAACGACGGCGTGGTGACGGTGTTGATGATGTGATCCGCGCAGGGCTTCGCCTAAGCGCTACGACGTTATGACTGGAGGAGTAAACTATGGAGGGAGGCACCGCACACAGCTAAGAGAATCTCTGTTGTGCCTTTGGGGTACCCCCCCCCCCGCCCGCGTATATAAAGGAGGGGGAGGCGGCCGGCCTAAGGGGGCGCACCATGTGGGGAGTCCTACTAGGACTCCTAGTCCTAGTAGGATTCCCCCTTCCTTTTCTGGAGAGGGGAGAGGGAGAAGGAAAAACGGGGGCCGCGCCCCCACCCCTTGTCCAATTTGGACTAGGCTTGGGGGGGCATGCGCCACCTCGTGGCTACTGCCTCCTCTTCTCCACTAAGGCCCATGTAGGCCCATTAACCCCCGGGGGGGTTCCGGTAACCTCCCGGTACTCCAGAAAATGTCTGAACATTTCTAAAACCATTCCGGTGTCTGAACATAACCTTCCAATATATCAATATTAACCTCTCGACCATTTCGAGACTCCTCGTCATGTCCGTGATCTCATCCGGGACTCAAAACAACATTCGGTCATCAAAAACACGTAACTCATAATACAAATCGTCGTCGAACATTAAGCGTGCGGACCCTACGGGTTCGAGAACTATGTAGACATGATCGACACACATCTCCAATCAATAACCAATAGCGGAACTTGGATGCTCATATTGGCTCCTACATATTCTACAAAGATCTTTATCGGCCAAACCACACAACAACATACGTTGTTCCCTTTGTCATGGTATGTTACTTGCCCGAGATTCGATCATCGGTATCTTCATACCTAGTTCAATCTCGTCACTGGCAAGTCTCTTTACTCATTCTGTAATGCATCATCCCGCAACTAACTCATTAGTCACATTGCTTTCAAGGCTTATGGTGATGAGCATTACCGAGAGGACCCAGAGATACCTCTCTGATACACGGAGTGACCAATCCTATTCTTGATCTATGCCAACCCAACAAACACCTTCGGAGACACCTGTAGAGCATCTTTATAATCACCCAGTTATGTTGTGACGTTTGATAGCACACAAGGTGTTCCTCCGGTATTCCGGAGTTGCATAATCTCATAGTCAAAGGAACATGTATAAGTCATGAAGAAAGCAATAGCAATAAAACTTAACGACCATTATGCTAAGCTAACAGAGGGGTCCTGTCCATCATATCATTCACTAATGATGTGATCCCATTCATCAAATGACAACACATGTCTATGGTCAGGAAACATAACCATCTTTGATTAACGAGCTAGTCAAGTAGAGGCATACTAGGGACACTTTGTTTTGTCTATGTATTCACACATGTACTAAGTTTCCGGTTAATACAATTCTAGCATGAATAATAAACATTTATCATGATATAAGGAAATATAAATAACAACTTTATTATTGCCTTTAGGGCATATTTCCTTCAGTCTGGCACTTGCACTAGAGTCAACAATCTAGATTACATAGTAATGATTCTAACACCCATTGAGTCTTGGTGCTGATCATGTTTTTCTTGTGGAAGAGGCTTAGTCAACGGGTTTGCAACATTCAGATCCGTATGTATCTTGCAAATCTCTATGTCCCCATCCTTGACTTGATCGCAGATGGAATTGAAGCGTCTCTTGATGTGTTTGGTTCTCTTGTGAAATCTGGATTCCTTTGCCAAGGCAATTGCACCTGTATTGTCACAAAAGATTTTCATTGGACCCAATGCACTAGGTATGACACCTAGATTGGATATGAATTCCTTCATCCAGACTCCTTTATTTGCTGCTTCTGAAGCAGCTATGTACTCCGCTTCACACGTAGATCCCGCCGCGATGCTCTGCTTGGAACTGCACCAACTAACAGCTCCAAACTTCAATATAAATACGTATCCAGTTTGCGACTTAGAGTCATCCGGATCATTGTCAAAGCTTGCATCGACGTAACCATTTACGACAAGCTCTTTGTCACCTCCATAAAGGAGAAACATATCCTTAGTCCTTTTCAGGTATTTTAGGATGTTCTTGACCGCTGTCCAGTGATCCACTCCTGGATTACTTTGGTAACTCTCTGCTAAACTTATAGCAAGGCACACATCAGGTCTGGTACACAACATTGCATACATGATAGAACCTATGGCTGAGGCATAGGGAATGACTTTCATTTCTCTCTATCTTCTGCAGTGGTCGGTCATTGTGTCTAACTCAACTTCACACCTTGTAACACAGGCAAGAACCCTTTCTTTGACTGATCCATTTTGAACTTGTTCAAAAGTTTATCAAGGTATGTGCTTTGTGAAAGTCTAATTAAGCGTCTTGATCTATCTCTATAGATCTTGATGCCCAGTATATAAGCATCTTCACCGAGGTCTTTCATTGAAAAAATCTTATTCAAGTATCATTTTATGCTATCCAGAAATTCTGTATTATTTCCAATCAACAATATGTCATCCACATATAATATTAGAAATGCTACAAAGCTCCCACTCACTTTCTTGTAAATACAGGCTTCTCCAAAAGTCTGTATAAAACCATATGCTTTGATCACATTATCAAAGCGTATATTCCAACTCCGAGAGGCTTCCACCAGTCCATAAATGGATCGCTGGAGCTTGCACACTTTGTTAGCACCTTTTGGATCGACAAAACCTTCTGGTAGCATCATATACAACTCTTCTTTAAGAAATCCATTAAGGAATGCAGTTTTGACATCCATTTGCGAAATTTCATAATCATAAAATGGGGCAACTGCTAACATGATTCGGACAAACTTAAGCATCACTACGGGTGAGAAGTTCTCATCGTAGTCAACTCCTTGAACTTGTCGAAAACCTTTCGCAACAAGTCGAGCTTTGTAGACAATAACATTACCGTCAGTGTCGGTCTTCTTCTTTAAGATCCATTTATTTTCTATGGCTTGCCGATCATCGGGCAAGTCCACCAAAGTCCACACTTTGTTCTCATACATGGATCCCATCTCAGATTTCATGGCCTCAAGCCATTTTGTGGGCTCATCATCACTTCATCATAGTTCGTAGGTTCATCATGGTCTAGTAACATGACTTCCAGAATAGGATTACCATACCACTCTGGTGCGGATCGTACTCTGGTTGACCTATGAGGTTCGGTCATAACTTGATCTGAAGTTTCATGATCATCATCATTAGCTTCCTAACTAATTGGTGTAGTAATCACTGCAACTGATTTCTATGATGAACTACTTTCCAATTCGGGAGAAGGTACAATTAGCTCATCAAGTTCTACTTTCCTCCCACTCACTTCTTTCGAGAGAAACTCCTTCTCTAGAAAGTATCTGTTCTTAGCAACGAATATCTTGCCTTCAGATCTGTGATAGGAGGTGTACCCAACAGTTTCTTTTGGGTATCCTATGAAGACACATTTCTCTGATTTGGGTTCGAGCTTATCAGGTTGAAGCTTTTTCACATAAGCATCGCAGCCCCAAACTTAAAGAAACGACAGCTTAGGTTTCTTGCCAAACCACAGTTCGTATGGTGTCTTCTCAACGGATTTTGATGTTTCCCTATTTAACGTGAATGCAGCCGTCTCTAAAGCATAACCCCAAAACGATAGCGGTAAATCAGTAAGAGACATCATAGATCGCACCATATCCAATAAAGTATGGTTACGACGTTCGGACACACCATTACACTGTGGTGTTCTAGGTGGCATGAGTTGCAAAACTATTCCACATTGTTTCGAATGAAGAACAAACTCGTAACTCAAATATTCACCTCCACGATCAAATCGTAGGAACTTTATTTTCTTGTTACGACGATTTTCTACTTCACTCTGAAATTCTTTGAACTTTTCAAATGTTTCAGACTTATGTTTCATCAAGTAGATATACCCATATCTGCTCAAATCATCTGTGAAGGGCAGAATATAACGATACCGCGGCAAGCTTCAACACTCATTGGACTGCATACATCGGTATGTATTATTTCCAATAAGTCAGTAGCTCGCTCCATTGTTCCGGAGAACGAAGTCTTAGTCATCTTGCCCATGAGGCACGGTTCGCAAGCACCAAGTGATTCATAATCAAGTGATTCCAAAAGCCCATCAGTATGGAGTTTCTTCATGTGCTTTACACCAATATGACCTAAATGGCAGTGCCACAAATAAGTTGCACTATCATTATCAACTTTGCATCTTTTCGCATCAATATTATGAACATGTGTATCACTACGATCGATATTCAACAAAAATATACCACTCAACAAGGGTGCATGACCATAAAAGATATTACTCATATAAATAGAAAGATCATTATTCTCTGATTTAAATGAATAATCGTCTCGCATCAAACACGATCCAGATATAATGTTCATGCTCAACACTAAATAACAATTATTCAGGTCTAAAACTAATCCCGAAGTTAGATGTGGAGGTAGCGTGCCGACAACGATCACATCGACCTTGGAACCATTTCCGATGCGCATCATCACCTTGTCCTTACCCAATCTCCGCTTAATTTGTAGCCCATATTTCGAGTTGCAAATGTGAGCAACTGAACTAGTACCAAATACCCAAGCGCTAATACGAGCATTAGTAAGGTACACATCAATAACATGTATATCAAATATACCTTTTACTTTGCCATCCTTCTTATCCGCCAAATACTTGGGGCAGTTCTGCTTCCAATGACCAGTCCCTTTGCAGTAGAAGCACTCAGTTTTAGGCTTAGGTCCGGACTTGGGCTTCTTCCCGGGAGTAGCAACTTGCTTGCTATTCTTCTTGAAGTTCCCCTTCTTGTCTTTAAACTTTTTCTTGAAACTAGTGGTTTTGTTAACCATCAACACTTGATGCTCCTTCTTGATTTCTACCTCCGCAGCCTTTAGCATTGCGAAAAGAGCTCGGGAATTGTCTTTTCCATCCCTTGCATATTATAGTTCATTACGAAGTCTTTATAGCTTGGTGGCAGTGATTGAAGAACTCTGTCAATGACACTATCATCAGGAAGATTAACTCGAAGCTAAGTCAAGTGGTTAAGGTACCCAGACATTCTGAGTATGTGTTCATTGACAGAACTATACTCCTCCATCTTGCAGCTATAGAACTTGTTGGAGACTTCATATCTCTCAACTCGGGCATTTGCTTGAGATATTAACTTCAACTCTTGGAACATCTCATATGATCCATGACGTTTAAAACGTCTTTGAAGTCCCGATTCTAAGCCGTAAAGCATGGCACACTGAACTATCGAGTAGTCATCAACACGCGACTGCCAGGCATTCACAATGTCTGTAGTCGCTGGTGCAGGTGGTACACCTAGCGGTGTTCAAGGACGTAATTCTTCTGTGCAGCAATGAGGATAATCCTCAAGTTACGAACCCAGTCCGTGTAATTGCTACCATCATCTTTCAACTTAGCTTTCTCTAGGAACGCATTAAAATTCAAGGGAACGATAGCACGGGCCATTGATCTACAACAACATAGATATGCAAAAAAAACTATCAGGACTAAGTTCATGATAAATTAAAGTTTAATTAATCATATTACTAAAGAACTCCCACTTAGATAGACATCCCTCTAGTCATCTAAATGATCACGTGATCCAATATCAACTAAACCATGTCCGATCGTTACGTGAGATGGAGTAGTTTTCAATGTTAACATCTCTATGTTGATCATATACTATATGATTCATGTTCGACCTTTCGGTCTCAGTGTTCCGAGGCCATATCTGCATATGCTAGGCTCATCAAGTTTAACCCGAGTATTCTGCACGTGCAAAACTAGCTTGCACCCGTTGTATGTGAACGTAGAGCTTATCACACCCGATCATCACATGGTGTCTCGGCACAATGAACTGTAGCAACGGTGCATACTCAGGAAGAACACTTATACCTTGAAATTTAGTGAGGGATCATCTTATAATGCTACCGCCGTACTAAGCAAAATAAGATGCATAAAAGATAAGCATCACATGCAATCAAAATATGTGACATGATATGGCCATCATCATCTTGTGCCTTTGATCTCCATCTCCAAAGCACCGTCATGATCTCCATTGTCACCGGCTTGACACCTTGATCTCCATCGTAGCATCATTGTTGTCTTGTCAACTATTGCTTCTACGACTATCGCTACCGCTTAGTGAGGAAGTAAACCAATTACATGGCGATTGCATTTCATACAATAAAGGGACAACCATATGGCTCCTGCCAGTTGGCAATAACTTTGTTACAAAACATGATCATCTCATACAACAATTTATATCACATCATGTCTTGACTATATCACATCACAACAAGCCCTGCAAAAACAAGTTAGACGTCCTCTACTTTGTTGTTGCAAGTTTTACGTGGCTGCTATGGGCTTATAGCAAGAACTGTTCTTACCTACACATCAAAACCACAATGATTTTTCGTCAAGTGTGATGTTTTAACCTTCAACAAGGACCGGCCATAGTCAAACTCGATTCAACTAAAGTTGGAAAAATAGACACCTGCCAGTTACCTATGTGCAAAGCACTTCGGTAGAACCAGTCTCATGAATGCGGTCATGTAATGTCGGTTTGGGCCGCTTCATCCAACAATACGGCTGAATCAAAGTGAGACGTTGGTGGTAAGCAGTATGACTATTATCGCCCACAACTCTCTGTGTTCTACTCGTGCATATCATCTACGCATAGACTTGGCTCTGATACCACTGTTGGGGAACGTAGCATGCAATTTCAAAAAATTTCCTAAGATCACGCAAGATCTATCAAGAAGATGCATAGCAATGAGAGGGGGAGAGTGTGTCCACATACCCTCGTAGACCGAAAGCGGAAGCGTTTAGTCAACACGGTTGATGTAGCTGAACGTCTTCATGATCCAACTGATCCAAGTACCGAACGTACGGCACCTTCGTGTTCAACACTCGTTCATCTCAATGACGTCCTTCGAACTCTTGATCAAGTAGAGGGTCGAGGAAGAGTTCTGTCAACACAGTAGCGTGGTGACGGTGTTGACGATGTGATCTGTAGAGGGCTTCGCCTAAGCACTACGACGTTATGACCGAAGGAGTAAACTGTGGAGGGGGCACCGCACACGGCTAAGAGAATCTATGTTGTGCCTTTGGGGTGCCCCCCCCCCCCCCGTATATAAAGGAGGGGGAGGAGGCGGCCGGCCTAAGGGGGTGCGCCATGTGGGTAGTCCTACTAGGACTCCCAGTCCTAGTAGGATTCCCCCTTCCTTTTCCGGAGAGGGGAGAGGGGGGAAAGGTGGAGAAGGAGAAGGAAAGAGGGGGGCTGCGCCCCCACCCCTTGTACAATTTGGACTAGGCTTGGGGGGGCACACGCCACCTCCTGGCCGCCGCCTCCTCTTCTCCACTAAGGCCCATGTAGGCCCATTAACCCCCGGGGGGTTCCGGTAACCTCCCGGTACCCCCAAAAATGTCCTAACCTTTCCGAAACCATTCCGGTGTCCGAACATAACCTTCCAATGTATCAATCTTTACCTCTCGACCATTTAAAGACTCTTCGTCATGTCCGCGATCTCATACGGGACTCCGAACAAACTTTGGTCATCAAAAACACATAACTCATAATACAAATCGTCATCGAATGTTAAGCGTGCGGACCCTACGGGTTTGAGAACTATGTAGACATGATCGAGACACATCTCTGATCAATAACCAATAGCAAAACCTGGATTCTCATATTGGATCCTACATATTCTATGAAGATCTTTATCAGTCAAACTGCACAACAACATACGCCGTTCCCTTTGTCATCGGTATGTTACTTGCCCGAGATTCGATCGTCGGTATCTTCATACCTAGTTCAATCTCATTACCGGAAAGTCTCTTTACTCATTCTGTAATGCTTCATCCCGCAACTAACTCATTATTCACATTGGTTGCAAGGCTTATAGTGATGAGCATTACCGAGAGGGCCCAGAGATACCTCTCTGATACACGGAGTGACAAATCCTATTCTTGATCTATGCCAACCCAACAAACACCTTTGGAGACACCTGTAGAGCATCTTTATAATCACCCAGTTATGTTGTGATGTTTGATAGTACACAAGGTGTTCCTCTGGTATTCGGGAGTTGCATAATCTCAGAGTCAGAGGAACATGTATAAGTCATGAAGAAAGCAATAGCAATAAAACTTAACGATCATTATGCTAAGCTAACAGATTGGTCTTTCCACCACATCATTCACTAATGATGTGATCCCGTTCATCAAATGACAACACATGTCTATGGTCAGGGAACATAACCATCTTTGATTACCGAGCTAGTCAAGTAGAGGCAAACTAGGGACACTTTCTTTTGTCTATGTATTCACACATGTACTAAGTTTCCAGTTAATACAATTCTAGCATGAATAATAAACATTTATCATGATATAAGGAAATATAAATAACAACTTTATTAATGCCTCTAGGGCATATTTCCTTCAACAACAGCTTCACACCGCAGCCAAACCAGTGAACCCTCGTACTCCTCTCCGCGTGGGCATCCACTGCCGTGTCTTCCCCGCTCCATGTCATCCCCATCTTAAGCCTCGCTATCGTCCACCGTCTTGGTGCTCTCGGCGCGGCGTGGTCAATGTGGTCAAGGAATGACTTCCATCGAAAGAGTAATGTACGTTGAGAGGCTAACAGTTGGGTCCACGGCCGCGGCAAGGAAGTGCCTCCTTATTACGCGCAAAATAATGATTCCTCCACCTGATAGCAAGGACCCACCTGATGGGCCACCGTATTTTGCGAAAAAAACATTTCCCCTCAGACTGCTGGGACCCACCAGCTACATCCTCGCACGCAAGGAAGTGCCTAATAGTCGGGACCCAGCTGGTCAAAGCTTACATAGCATTGTCATTCTTGTCATGAACGTGTACGTACATACTGGTTGATCGGTCTGTCTATAGGCTGCAGCGATGAACCGTGGTCCACTAAGGAAGGGCACATGTCGTAGTAGAGGCGCACACATGTGGTAGTAGAGGCGCGCATGTAGCATGTACATGTACGTACAGCCAGGGTGCAAGAAAGTATACGGCCACATACTTACATATAGGCGGGGTCTCGAACGCCTACTCGCACATACGTATGGCCAGGGCTCATGTACATGGAGAGGCAGCGACGGTGTCCTATTCATCAGTAGCCAACCAGCTGGGTTAGAACGAAGAAATTGCGTCGTCGTGTTCATCGGGAGGCAACCGGCTTGGAAGGAACAGCCGATTGAAATGAGGCCTGGCGTACCGCAGAACAGAGCAAACAGCCTTGTGTTCGACTGCCTAGGGTCGAAATGGGATCCTGTTTATGGGGAGGGGTCTGGCGTACTGCAAAACAGAGGAAACGAACTTGTGTTCGAGTGCCTACGGTCGAAAAGGGGTCCTGTTGATCGGGAGGGGTCTGGCATACCGAAAAACAGAGGAAACGGACTTGTGTTGGAGCGCTACGGTCGAAATGGGGGTCCTGTTCATCGGGAGGGTGTGGCGTACCACAAAACGGGACTTCACGGGCTACTTTTCATCTCCACCGTTGACCTCCTGCAGCCTCCACGGACTACTATTCATCCACCTTCAACCTCCTCCAGCCTCCACCTGCGACTATTCATCCACGGGCTCCTATTCATCCAGCCTCCGCCGCTCCTCCACCGGCTACTGTTCAACCAACCCTCTCCACGGGGTCCTGTTCAACCACCCCTCCACGGGATACTCTTCATCCAGCCGTCCACCGGCAACTGTTCCACCAGCCCTCCACAAAGACAAGCCAATTTCTATTCCTCAGTGCTCTTCAACAAAGACAAAGTCTTCGATCATGCACATATTCCTCATGTGGACATGGAGTCTCTGCCCGGCTTTGAGCCAGTCCTCAGTGTTCTTCACGACGCAGGACTTCTGAATTTCTGCATTGATATCTGTGACTGGAATGAAGAACTCATTCTTCAATTCTATGCAACTCTGCACATCACCGGAGACGCTGAAGACGTGAACTCATGGGTATTAGACTGGATGTCTGAAAATACTCACTACAAGGCACCAACAACTGAATTGCTTCGTGCTCTACCACTCAGTCCTCCACTTGATGGTGCTCGTTGTATCTACAACGAACCAGAACTTTCAAATCACTATATGCAAGTGCTGATGAAGCCTTTGAAGCCAAGGCAGGCCCCACGAACCAAATTCCTCGTCAATGAATTACTCTATGTGCCTCGGACTGTCTATCGAATTCTAACAAAGACAATGAGTCCCATCAAAGGTCATGACTCAAATGATGAAGAAGTCGTTGGCTTCATGAAGAATATGCTTTTCAACATCATTCATGGCGTTCCCGTTAACTTCCATGATTTCTTCATGAGGACTCTGGCCAATATTGCTATGTCACCATTCGAGCTGAAGCCCTATGCTCCTTGGATTATGAGATTCATCAGGGCAAGATCTTCACTGAATTACAAAGCTGACACTCTGAACCATGGTAGCTACTTGCCTCCCATTGAAGTCCTCAAACGGACAGTTCATCAGCTGATGATAAAGGCAAGGCCGCTGCTGTGATCGATGAAGGCACTCGTCCATTGGATGGTCAATTTTGCAAGGCTGCATCTTACTCTACCAATGACGATTCCGCCACACATGACTCTGCCGCAAATACCTCAGCCAAGCAAAATCCTCAAGCCACAGCACCCAGGGTGATGACTAATCGTGAGTTACTCCTCAGTCTTCATCAGAAGGTTGATCGCAATCATAAATGGGTCAAGCGTCAGTTTGGTTCAATTCTTCACAACATGACCTCAACACACAATGCAGTGAAGAAAAACCAATACTACCTCCATGACACCTTCAACCGTACCTGGGCTGTTCTCCCTCATGTCTACAGCGCTGCAGATCTGAAGAATATGGGTCTCAAGGAAGAATTTGACTGGTCTACACCTCCACCAAAGAAATTCAAGAAGGTCAAAGTTCTGTCACTGGTGGCCAGCTCTTATTCTTCATCGCGTGACACTGATGAGTATGAAGATTTGGACGACACTGCGGCAGGCCCTACTACAACAAACAACCCCGACAACACTGGCGCTCCTCCATCGACTTGAAATTCTTCAGGGGCGTTAGTCCTCAGTTTCAATCCTTTTGGTCATTGATGACAAAGGGGGAGAAATCTGAGTTAGTCTTCAAGCGGGTCTATATTAAGGGCAATTTTTTAAGTTACAACTCTCGTTCTTCTGAAACTTTTATTTGGATCGAGTTGTAATCTTAAACCCGATGGTGCGCTGATACTTTTGTTGCATTATGATTTGCATGCTTATTCCTCGTTAATGACATTGCACGCATGCTGAATCTCATCAGCCACCATATTTCATCATGCATTTCAAATTCTTCATATTATATATCAAATGCGTGTATGAATAACAAGATATAGGGGGAGATCTCCATGATTCAACTCTTCAAATGTGCATTGCCTCAAAAGCAAATTCCTCACTATGCACATCTTCAGGGGGAGTTCTACTATATCTTGTAATCAAATTCCTCAATATTAGTGTATACACTTCATATGTTTATCCCCGTTGAAAACTTAACCTATGTTGTCATCAATCACCAAAAAGGGGGAGATTGTAAGTGCATCTAGTGCCCCTTAGTGATTTTGGTGTATTGGAAGACTTATAGGTTAAGGGACTAATGCGTTTGTGAGTGTACACAGGTCTATAAGTCTATGAGGAGTTTGATATTTACAGAGAAAGTCGACCCCTAAAAATGAAGTTCTTCAACTGAAGACTTTGATATTCTGAAGACTTTCTGAAGACTTTGAAAGTGAAGAAATTGGTGTGACCTTGAAGACTTGGTATTCATTTGTGGAACATGAAGCGTGAAGACTTTTGTTTTCGTAGTTTCATTTTCTCCTTCTTGAGTCATAGGAAACACCGTACTGTTAAAGGGGGTCGAGGAAATACTAAGGAAAAATTTCCATGTGATGCTCAACTCAAAATCCTACACCTACCAATCCCTTCGAGTGAAGCCTTTGGAAATCTCATACAGTTCAGTCACTTTCTTCAGTGACAGAGACGAAGTTCTTCTGGTCGCTGATGAATTTGTTCTGACTGAGGAGTTAGGAATTCGTCAGTGCGAATTACCTACACAGTGAGGAACATGATAGCCCTGAGGAATTTGAGAGTCAAATTTCCGACCGTTGCTGTGCTGCGCGCCAGCTGTCCCAAAATATCTTATCCACCTAACGGTCATATCATTGAGGGGCATTTATGTCTTATCATGTCGGGCTGCTCCCTAGGCTATAAATAGCCGCCCCCTACAACCACTAGCTGGTTGGCTGCTCCGAGAGAACTTGACACTTGTCATTTGAGAGCAACCCATCCTCCGAGGACTTTGAGCGAAAATCATCGAGTGAGGAAAACCCAAAACCAAACCCCTACAAACCCAAAGTGATTGAGCATCACTGAAGAAATTGATCCTGCGTGGATCCGACGCTTGTTACCTTTGAAGACTGTGCTTCTTCCAGACGGTTAGGCGTCAAGGTCTAGAGCATCCAAGAGGAATTGTGGATCGCCGAGTGACCAAGTCTGTGAAGGTTTGGAAGTCGCCTGAAGACTTACCACGAGTGATTGGACGAGGTCTGCGTGACCTTAGTTCAAGGAGAATACGGTGAGGACTGGGTGTCCTGAGCTGCGTGCTCAGCGACTGGGTGTCCGGGACTGTGTGTCCTCGAGTTTAAATACTCAGCCGCTCCAACCAGACGTACAACTGAGACAGCAGTTGGAACTGGTCTACCAAATCATTGTCTTCACCAACCTAACTGGTTCTATTTCCTCAACCCTTTCATTTCCTCATTACTGTGTTGAGTGTTTGTTCATATCTGTGTTTGAAGACTTTGACTGAAGACTTTCTCAATTTCCTCAGTTCAATTTCTTCAGTCTGTTTGTCTTCATCTTGTGTTATCCTGTGATTACGCTTTCTGTACTCTGTGCTAGTCTTCATTTCATCATGATGACCATGCTTGTATTCTGTTATGCTTACTTCTGAGTACTTATTCCGCTGCTAATAGTTCTTCGCTAAGGAATTTCCTCACCGGCAAATTCCTCAGTGAAGAATTCATAAAAATCGCCTATTCACCCCCCCTCTAGTCGACATAACGCACTTTCAATTGGTATCAGAGCAAGGTACTCCCTTGTTCTGTGTGATTTTGGTTTAACCGCCTGGAGTTTTAGTTATGTCGACCGCAGGTATGAAGAAAGTGACATGCCCTATCTTTGACGGTCATGATTATCCCAAGTGGAAGGCCATGATGAGGAAGCGCCTCATGGCAAGGGACAGCGAGCTGTGGACCGTCACTGAGATTGGTCTTACTGATCTATGCAAGTCGGCGAACGCAGATGATATTCGCAAATACACTCGACTTGACTTCATGGCGAAGGATATCATCTGTTCCTGCCTATCCAGAGATCAATTCAGGCACATTATGCATCTTTGCAATGCAAAGCTTATCTGGGACCGAATCTCCGACGTCTATGAAGGTCATCGAACCCGTCATGATCCTTGGTTTGAGGACTTCAAGGAATCTCTCAAAACGATGACTTTCGAACCAGAATCATCATCTTCTGCATCATGTCTCATGGCAAAGGGTGTCGAGGTAACCGAATGTTCCTCATCTGAATTTAGTGACTGTGAATCTGATGATGATGAATCTGATGATGATATTGAACCTAGCTATACCAAACTTGTTTGCATTGCCACCAAACAACAACATGCCTTGGAAAAGGTTCAAAACATGCTAGACAAAAGTGATGATATGTTGGGTGAAGAAATGGATCGCACTAAAGCCCTGACTGAAAATCTTCAGAGACTTCAGTCTAGGTTTGATAACCTTCAAAGTCATCATAACACTCTCTTATCTGATCATGAGAAACTTTCTTATGAATTTCTTCAAAGAAAGCAAGATCTTGAGAAGCTAAGAGTGAGTTATGAAGATCTTCAGAAGGAGCGCGATTCATTACTTGCTCAACAAATCAGCACTTCTCAGGAAGAATTTGTTCCTCCATGCTTAAAGTGCATTGAACGTGAATCTGCTAATTCTTCACCTGAATGTTCAAATGCTTCAACTGTTACAAATTCTTCACCTGCCTCTGCTATCACTAATTCCTCATCTGAGGACATTGCTAGTATCACTGACGATGCAGGGCTGAAGGAACTGTACATGACAGGCATGTACAAAAGCCTCAAAGGGCATCAGATTCTTTGTGATGTGCTCAAAAAGCAGATCCTCAACAGAAACCCTAGGAAAGAGGGTATTGCCTTTGAGAGGAAACTTAATGCTGATGGAACATATTGGAAGCCTGAGCAGTACCCCAAAACCTCATGGGTTGCTGCAAAGGGACCTCCAGTTGATCCATCCAAGTTATCTGGCTTTACATGTGAATCTCCTCATTCTTCTGATGAGTCATTTGACTCCAACTATAAACTGTTCAAAAATCAGAATGGTGAAGTATTTGCTAGATATGTTGGGACTAACTGCAGGAACGGTTCCCCTATGAAGAAAATCTGGGTTCCCAAAAGTTATGTTGAAAGTCTTCAGGTGAATGTCCTCATGACACCACCTGTGAAGAATAGGAACCCCAGAACAAACTCTTCATATGGACCTAATTCTTCATATGGATCCAAGTCCTCATATGGATCAAATTCCTCAAATGGATCAAAGTCCTCATATGATTATCATCGTGCTAACAACTCTGTTTCGCAGGGTAGAGCTAAGGGCTACGAATATGCACATTATTCTTCAAATCATTATGTTCATAAGTCCTCGAAGAATTTCTCTGCTTATTCATATGCTTACCCTAACCCCTCTTATGTGAAACGAAATGGTTTGGCTTCTATGCCACCATTCTCGTATGGTGCTCGCAGAGTGATGAACTCTTTGCCACCCCTTCAGATGTGGGTGGTGAAGAAAAAGAACTAATCTCTTATGCAGGGTCAGGTCTCCAGACGTGCCTTAACGTCTGAAGAATTTGCTGGGGACCTGACAAAATTGCCTGAAAGGACGCAGGCTAACCATGATGAAATGAACTTTCATTTCACACGTCCTCATACTGCTATATCTGTTTACCGCTTGATGAAATTCATCTGATGAACTTGATATCATATTCTTCACTGATGAAGCATATGAGATTGTAAGTTACACTAATTCATCTGCAGGATGATCAACCCAAAACCACTGAATGGGTCCTCGATAGTGGATGTACAAATCACATGACTGGTGACAAGAATCTTTTGATGGATGCTCCCTTATCACCGTCACATCTGAAGCATATCATCTTTGCTGACAAAGGCAAAAGTCAGGTATTGGGTCTTGGTAAGGTTGCGATCTCTAAGGATAAACACATGGACAAAGTCATGCTTGTTGAGTCCTTAGGATACAACCTCATGTCAGTCTCAATGCTTTGTGATCTTGATATGGTTGTTGTCTTTGGCAAGTATCGCTGTGTTGTGATTATGGAAGCTGACAATTCCAAAGTCTTCGAAGGCTTTAGGAGAGGAGATTTGTATATTGTTGATTTCTCTACAGGACCACAACCAGCCGTGTGTCTACTTGCAAAAGCTTCAGAAGGCTGGCTATGGCATCGACGACTTGGTCACGCAGGCATGAGGAATTTGCACACGCTTGCGAAGAAGAAGCATGTCATTGGCATTGAGAATGTCAAATTCCTCAAGGATCACTTATGCGGAGCCTGTGAAGCTGGAAAAATGACCAAGGCCAAGCATCCAGCGAAGACTATCATGACCACTACTCGTCCATTCGAATTGCTTCACATGGACCTCTTCGGACCTAATCATTACTCAGCAGTCTCTAATGCTGCATCTCTATATGGTTTTGTCATTGTTGATGATTACTCTCGATATACATGGGTACACATTGTTACTTACAAACATGAAGTGCAGGAAGTCTTCAAACGATTTTCCTCGAGGGCTTCAACCAACTTTGGTGTGAAGATCAAGCACATCAGAAGTGACAATGGAACTGAGTTCAAGAATTCCGGTCTTGATGACTATCTTGATGAACTTGGTATTACTCATGAGTTATCTGCTCCTTATACTCCTCAGCAAAATGGCGTCGTGGAGCGCAAGAACAGAACTCTTGTTGAGATGGCTCGCACTATGCTTGATGAATACAAAACGCCTCATCGTTTTTGGATTGATGCAATTGATACTGCGTGCCACATCATCAACAGAGTATATCTTCACAAATTCTTCAAGAAGACGGCCTATGAACTCCTCACTGACAAGAAACCCAATGTGAGTTATTTCAAAGTCTTCGGTGCTAAATGTTGGATTAGAGATCCTCACCACAATTCTAAATTTGCACCGAAAGCACATGAAGGTTTTATGCTTGGTTACGGAAAGGACTCGCACACCTACAGAGTCTTCAACATCGCTCTTCACAAGATTGTTGAAACTGTAGATGTGCGGTTCGATGAAACTAATGGCTCGCAAAGAGAGCACCTACCTTCTGTGTTAGATGAACCAGCACCTGAGGATTCTATCAAGTTCAAGGCAACTGAGGATGTCATTCCTACTGAAGAATTTGCTGAAGAATTCATTCCAGTACGCGAAGAACGTCGAGCTGACGCACCTGAAGATAATGCTGAAGACAATGGTGCTGAGGAAAATGATCAAATACCTCGACGACAACCAGCTCATCCTCGCGTTGCAAAAGAAGTACAAGTTGACAAGATCATCGATGACATTGAAGCGCCAGGTCCTCTCACACGCTCAAAAGCTTCACATTTATCTAACTTTTGTGGGCACTATGCTTTTGTCTCTATCACAGAGCCCACTAAGGTAGATGAAGCATTTTTGGAGCCGGAGTGGATTCAGGCTATGCAAGAAGAATTACATCAGTTCGAGCTCAACAATGTCTGGGAACTGGTCAAACGTCCAGATCCTCGCAAGCATAATATCATTGGCACAAAGTGGATCTACCGCAACAAGCAAGATGAAAATGGCCTTGTGGTAAGGAATAAGGCACGACTGGTAGCTCAAGGCTACACACAGGTTGAAGGAATTGATTTCGATGAAACTTTTGCACCTGTTGCTAGACTTGAGGCTATTCGCATATTACTTGCTTATGCTAATCATCATGATATCATCTTATATCAAATGGATGTGAAAAGTGCATTCCTCAATGGTAAGCTTGAGGAAGAAGTATATGTTGCTCAACCCCCAGGTTTTGAAGATCCAAAGAATCCTGACAAAGTCTTCAGACTTAATAAGGCCCTCTATGGCCTCAAGCAAGCCCCTCGGGCGTGGTATGATACATTGAAGGAATTCTTCGTGAAGAATGGCTTCACACCCGGTTCACTCGACCCTACTCTCTTTACTAAATCTTATGATGGTGAACTGTTTGTGTGCCAAATATATGTTGATGATATTATCTTTGGCTGTACTGACCAACGTTATAGTGATGAATTTGCCTATATGATGAGTGAAGAATATCAAATGTCTATGATGGGAGAGTTGAAATTCTTCTTAGGTCTTCAAATTCGTCAACAGCGCAATGGCATATTCATATCTCAGGAGAAATACCTCAAAGATGTACTGAGGAAATTCGGCATGCAAGATTGCAAAGGCGTCAAAATTCCTATGCCCACAAAAGGCCATCTATGCACTGATGAAAATGGTATTGACTTCGATCACAAGGTATACCGCTCCATGATTGGTTCTTTATTGTACTTATGTGCATCTAGGCCAGATATAATGCTTAGTGTTTGCATGTGTGCCCGATTTCAAGCTGCACCGAAGGAATCACACCATAAGGCTGTGAAGCATATTCTTCGATATCTAGCTCACACACCAACACTAGGATTATGGTACCCCAAGGGCTCTGCTTTTGATCTCATTGGATATTCTGACTCTGACTATGCTGGTGATCGTGTGGACCGCAAGTCAACTTCTGGCACTTGTCATTTCCTCGGACGATCTTTGGTCTGTTGGTCCTCGAAGAAACAGAACTGCGTATCACTGTCTACTGCGGAAGCTGAATACATTGCTGCTGGCTCTTGCTGTGCTCAACTGCTTTGGATGAAGCAAACACTCAAGGACTATGGCGTCAACGTGAAGAATGTGCCTCTCCTCTGCGACAATGAGAGTGCCATCAAGATTGCTCACAACCCAGTTCAGCACTCGAAGACAAAGCACATTCAGATTCGTCATCATTTTCTTCGTGATCATGTGTTGAAGGGCGACATCTCCATCGAGCACGTGAAGACTGAAGAACAGCTAGCTGATATCTTCACTAAGCCCTTGGATGAGAAGAGATTTAGCAAGTTGCGGTGTGAGCTAAATATCTTAGAATCTTCGAATGTTCTTTGAAAAGACACACATCCTAACACTTATGCAAAATTGATGACTTAGATGTGCAACACATGAAGAAACGTTTTTCTTCAATCAATGAAGAATAACACTCTAAGTGTGAAGAAATTAATGAAGAATTTGATTCTCAGAACCCTACGACAATTGTACGCGGTGTCTGAAATCATCATTCTTATACGGTGGGTCACGCCACCACAAAAAGTTGAAAATCTTCAATTTGAGTTTTTCCTCAGTTTTGAAATTCTTCAGTTTTTTCAAATTCTTCAACTTTGCAAAAATCTTCACTGTTTCCTTCGTTTTTCTTCATTGGCTATATATATATATATATATATATATATATATATATATATATATATATATGAGTTTATGTCCTCTACAGCATTCACTTATAGCTATTTCTTCAAGTTGCTTTTTCTGCTAAGTGAATGTGATCGGACCCTTCCCCCTCTATGCTATACTCAACCCAATCTATTCACAAATTCTTCATGTGCGTTCTATTTGAAACTCGTTCAAAATCTTCACTGTGTCCTTGTCAGCTGAAGAAATTGCGAACAAAACTTTAAAACAAATCTTATCCAAATTTTCGGTTTTACCGCTCAAACTGTTCCGCATCCCACGATGCATTATTTTACTCACCCACGATCGTACACGATCTCCACTACACAGTACGTGGGTGACACATGTCGTGAGAAGGAGAATGGTCAGGGGCACGTTCGTCCTAAATCTTTGGGCGAACAGTTTTTCACCGTGTCTATAAATACCCCTCTCTCCATTCTCACTTCTTTTACTCTGCTCGACCTCTCTCTCCCGCTCGAGCTCCTCAAACCCTAGCGCCGCCGCTACTCCATCGTCGCCAGTGAGGAAGAGATTCGCTGCCTCGACCTCATCACCATCGTACTCACGCCGACCGCGGAAATCTTCACTCCGTCGCCGCCGTAGTTGTCTTCCTCCGCCGAGTTAGGGCAAGGAAGATCTAACCTGACGAACTTCCCATCTGTTCTTCTCAGTTCGTCGTGTTCTTCACTTCGGGTAATTAAAAGTTACTTTTATTACTCGCTTTGATTCTCAAGCTTTCCTGAAAATCTTCAAAGGTGTTTATTCTTCAAATCTTCACACATATGAACACCACACACATCATATGATCTTGAACTGTTTCTCTAAGCAATCATTTTCTTCAAGATTCCCTAATTGTATGGATCTTCGATCTGTACAACTCTGGAACCTAAGACAAGAACGCTTAGTGAAATTCCTCAAGGTTCATCTGGTCAAATTCCTCAAAACTTGTTCTTTTCGAAAAACCTTCTCAGAACGCATATGACCTCTCCGAATTCCTCGCACCTGTACTCTGTTCACAGGTACTCATGTCTGCTGCTGAATCACTAGGTTCTCATCAACTTAACTCATTTGCAGCGTTCCTCGAAGAAAAACTGCATACTTCTTCAGAGAACTCAATTGTTCAAATTCCTCAACTGAAGAATATGGCAGACGGTAAGAAGCCGCAGAAAGGAGGAAAGAAACCTGAGGTTATGACTGCGTTTGAAATCCCTGAGGAAATTTATGCTGACTATTGCACACCTGATGAAGCAAAATTTGGCAAAGAAAACAAAAATCAGCGCAAGGTGCACATTCAGAAGATTGAACGGAGATGGGCAAGGGAATGGAGGGAATACAGATATGTGACTCCAAAGTACATGAGGAAATTCGCCCTCAATCCTCCATGCCCAAGAGCTCCACTGGCACCTGGCCAAGTAGCTGACCCCACAAGCATCAAACGTGGTGAGGACTTTCCTGAAGAATGGGCTAAGCGCCAACCTAAATTGGCAAGACAAGCCAAGGAGGCAATGAAGAAATTCAATGAGGATTCTGCCACTGCTACTGCTACTGAGGCCTCGGTCAAACCGAGGAAATCCATGCCAAAGAAGCCTGCTCGTAAGCCAAGTGCTTCACCAACAGCGCCCTCACGGCCAAGTTCCTCAGCAGCGCCCCCACGGCAAATTCCTCACACTGCTACTGCTCCACCAAAGTCCTCAGCTCCTGTGCATCTGGCTACATGTCAAAGGACTGCTGGTTTTTCGATTGCCTCTGGTGTTTCAGCAAGTTCCTCAGCTGCACCAAAGTCATCATCTGGCCCCGCACTGTTGAAGACCAAAGCAACAGCTGGACGAGGTCCTCGGCCAAGTCCAAAGAAGAAACAGGTCGCATTCCATGTGCCTTCTGATGATGAAGCTTCTGATGATGAACTTGCAGAAATCATCAGAGACAGCCAGGTGAAGGCCGCTAGAGCCAAAGGCACATCTGTGCCACTGCTGTTGGATCCGAGGAAAATCCTCGATTATATTGATCTCTGGCACAAGGATCCAAACACCCCTATGCCTGATTTTCATCTGACCCCTGGACAAAGTCATATGTTGACCCATTTCATCACTGAAGAGAAATGGAAGTTTGAAAAGGCAAGAGAGATCAAGAAAGCTCAATACAAAAGGAGAAGCTCCTGAAGAAAAACGTTGTCAGAATGACACCTGAGGAACTTCTCCAGGCTCAGACTGAAATTCAAGCCCTCAGCAATGACTTTGATGCCTACTATGCTGATTGGCAAGGAGCTAAAGTAAGATTCGTCAATCTGACGAAGAAATTCACCAATGTTGCTGCCCCAACGCAACATGAAATTCCTCAGGCTGGAACCTCAGCTCAGCTGACTAAAGAACATGCCAGCACCGCTGATGAAGTTCAGGCTGCTGATGAAAATGCTAGTTCCAGGGCTGATGATCCCATTCCAGCCGCTGAAGAAATTTCCAGGGCATCCACTAGTGGTGCGCCTGAAGAAACTGAAGAAGGTCAGGGCAACTGCATCAGTTGTGCCTCAAGAAAATCATCCAGATTCCTCAGCTCCATCCGCACCCACACCAACTCCAATTCTTCCATATGCTTCTGATGTGAAGAAGACCAAGGCTGCAGAGCGAGCTGCAATGAAGAAAAGGAAGGCATCAGCTGCGTCAAACTCTTTGGCTGCGAAGAAAATGAAGCCAATGACCAGCTCACTCGAAAATCCAATTGATGTTGTTCCGATTTCCTCCATGCCATCAAAGGACCTTGTTCCTTTTGGAGAAGACTATGAGATCCCAAGCGGATCTGATGAAGAAAATCATTCTGCTGCTTCGTCAGAGCAGATTGATGAAGAAATTGAAGTGGAAGCAATCCCTTCAACCCCAATCATTTCCTCGCCTATGCCTCAGTTCACAGCTGAAGAGGCCGGTGTTGAGGAACTTGAAGAAGATGTGGATATTGGAAACACAGCGCCAGTGATGAACGATGACTTTTGGGAAAGTCAGCATCCAAATTCTCCACTCTTCACCCCACTACAACAAATACCTCAGTCCCCTGCACCAACTGTTCAAATGGGCTCTGAAGAAACTCATCCCACTTCATCTGTCCATGAAGAAATTCCAGCCACTAGTGCTGATGAACCTGCTACTGCTGATCCTCAGACTGCACCTGTTGAGGAACAAGAAATTCCTCAGCCTGAAGAACCTGAGCTCGCGATTCCTGAGGTGGTGATGCAACTCACTGACACCCCTCTGCCAAAGCCAAAGAATCCATTCTCAAGCAAACAGAAGTTCAAGGCTGAAGATTTCTTTGCCGAGCATGTATTCTTCACTGATTATAATCCATATGATTCTGCTCGCATAAGGAAGAGGCGTTTCTGGACTGCCAGCCAAGCCAATTTCTATTCCTCAGTGCTTTCAACAAAGACAAAGTCTTCGATCATGCACATATTCCTCATGTGGACATGGAGTCTCTGCCCGGCTTTGAGCCAGTTCTCAGTGTTCTTCACGACGTAGGACTTCTGAATTTCTGCATTGATATCTGTGACTGGAATGAAGAACTCATTCTTAAATTCTATGCAACTCTGCACATCACCGGAGACGCTGAAGACGTGAACTCATGGGTATTAGACTGGATGTCTGAAAATACTCACTACAAGGCACCAACAACTGAATTGCTTCATGCTCTACCACTCAGTCCTCCACTTGATGGTGCTCGTTGTATCTAGAACGAACCAGAACTTTCAAATCACTATATGCAAGTGCTGATGAAGCCTTTGAAGCCAAGGTAGGCCCCATGAACCAAATTCCTCGTCAAGGAATTACTCTATGTGCCTCGGACTGTCTATCGAATTCTGACGAAGACAATGAGTCCCATCAAAGGCCACGACTCAAATGATGAAGAAGTCGTTGGCATCATGAAGAATATGCTTTTCAACATCATTCATGGCGTTCCCGTCAACTTCCATGATTTCTTCATGAGGACTCTGGCCAATAGTGCTATGTCACCATTCGAGTTGAAGCCCTATGCTCCTTGGATTATGAGATTCATCAGGGCAAGATCTTCACTGAATTACAAAGCTGACACTCTGAACCACGGTAGCTACTTGCCTCCCATTGAAGTCCTCAAACGGACAGTTTCATCAGCTGATGATAAAGGCAAGGCCGCTGCTGTGATCGATGAAGGCACTCGTCCATTCGATGGTCAATTTTGCAAGGCTGCATCTTACTCTACCAATGACGATTCCGCCACACATGACTCTGCCGCAAATACCTCAGCCAAGCAAAATCCTCAAGCCACAGCACCCAGGGTGATGACTGACCGTGAGTTACTCCTTAGTCTTCATCAGAAGGTTGATCGCAATCATAAATGGGTCAAGCGTCAGTTTGGTTCAATTCTTCACAACATGACCTCAACACACAATGCAGTGAAGAAAAACCAATACTACCTCCATGAAACCTTCAACCGTACCTGGGCTGTTCTCTCTCATGTCTACAGTGCTGCAGATCTGAAGAATATGGGTCTCAAGGAAGAATTTGATTGGTCTGCACCTCCACCGAAGAAATTCAAGAAGGTCAAAGTTCCGTCACTGGTGGCCAGCTCTTATTCTTCATTGCGTGACACTGATGAGTATGAAGATTTGGACGACACTGCGGCAGGCCCTGCTAAACCAAAAAACCCCGACAACGCTGGCGCTCCTCCATCGACTTGAAATTCTTCAGGGGCGTTAGTCCTCAGTTTCAATCCTTTTGGTCATTTGATGACAAAGGGGGAGAAATCTGAGTTAGTCTTCAAGCGGGTCTATATTAAGGGCAATTTTTTAAGTTACAACTCTCGTTCTTCTGAAACTTTTATTTGGATCGAGTTGTAATCTTAAACCCGATGGTGCGCTGATACTTTTGTTGCATTATGCTTTGCATGCTTATTCCTCGTTAATGACATTGCACGCATGCTGAATCTCATCAGGCACCATATTTCATCATGCATTTCAAATTCTTCATATTATATATCAAATGCGTGTATGAATTACAAGATATAGGGGGAGATCTCCATGATTCAACTCTTCAAATGTGCATTGCCTCAAAAGCAAATTCCTCACTATGCACATCTTCAGGGGGAGTTCTACTATATCTTGTAATCAAATTCCTCAATATTAGTGTATACACTTCATATGTTTATCCCCGTTGAAAACTTAACCTATGTTGTCATCAATCACCAAAAAGGGGGAGATTGTAAGTGCATCTAGTGCCCCTTAGTGATTTTGGTGTATTGAAGACTTATAGGTTAAGGGACTAATGCGTTTGTGAGTGTACATAGGTCTATAAGTCTATGAGGAGTTTGATATTTACAGAGAAAGTCGACCCCTAAAATGAAGTTCTTCAGCTGAAGACTTTGATATTCTGAAGACTTTGAAAGTGAAGAAATTGGCGTGACCTTGAAGACTTGGTATTCATTTGTGGAACATGAAGCGTGAAGACTTTTGTTTTCGTAGTTTCATTTTCTCCTTCTTGAGTCATAGGAAACACCGTACTGTTAAAGGGGGTTGAGGAAATACTAAGGAAAAATTTCCATGTGATGCTCAACTCAAAATCCTACACCTACCAATCCCTTCGAGTGAAGCCTTTGGAAATCTCATACAGTTCAGTCACTTTCTTCAGTGACAGAGATGAAGTTCTTCTGGTCGCTAATGAATTTTTTCTGACTGAGGAGTTAGGAATTCGTCAGTGCGAATTACCTACACAGTGAGGAACATGATAGCCCCGAGGAATTTGAGAGTCAAATTTCCGACCATTGCTGTGCTGCGCGCCAGCTGTCCCAAAATATCTTATCCACCTAACGGTCATATCATTGAGGGGCATTTATGTCTTATCATGTCGGGCTGCTTCCTAGGCTATAAATAGCCGCCCCCTACAACCACTAGCTGGTTGGCTGCTCCGAGAGAACTTGACACTTGTCATTTGAGAGCAACCCATCCTCCGAGGACTTTGAGCGAAAATCATCGAGTGAGGAAAATCCAAAACCAAACCCCTACAAACCCAAAGTGATTGAGCATCACTGAAGAAATTGATCCTGCGTGGATCCGATGCTTGTTACCTTTGAAGACTGTGCTTCTTCCAGATGGTTAGGCGTCAAGGTCTAGAGCATCCAAGAGGAATTGTGGATCGCCGAGTGACCAAGTCTGTGAAGGTTTGGAAGTCGCCTGAAGACTTACCACGAGTGATTGGACGAGTTCTGCATGACCTTAGTTCAAGGAGAATACGGTGAGGACTGGGTGTCCTGAGCTGCATGCTCAGCGACTGGGTGTCCGGGACTGTGTGTCCTCGAGTTTAAATACTCAGCCGCTCCAACCAGACGTACAACTGAGACAGCAGTTGGAACTGGTCTACCAAATCATTGTCTTCGCCAACCTACTGGTTCTATTTCCTCAACCCTTTCATTTCCTCATTACTGTGTTGAGTGTTTGTTCATATCTGTGTTTGAAGACTTTGACTGAAGACTTTCTCAATTTCCTCAGTTCAATTTCTTCAGTCTGTTTGTCTTCATCTTGTGTTATCCTGTGATTACGCTTTCTGTACTCTGTGCTAGTCTTCATTTGATCATGATGACCATGCTTGTATTCTGGTATGCTTACTTCTGAGTACTTATTCCGCTGCTAATAGTTCTTCGCTAAGGAATTTCCTCACCGGCAAATTCCTCAGTGAAGAATTCATAAAAATCGCCTATTCACCCCCCCCCCTCTAGTCGACATAACGCACTTTCACTACTAACTAAATGGCATCACGGGATTCTTTCAAGAATCACGGCCAGAATCATCACACTGGGAACATAAAACATGGCTAGATTACTAGGTGGTTCACTAAGACACCTAGGGTCATAATAATAGCTCCAAAATATATGTCGAGGCAATAGAGTACCTCAACACACTGGTTAGTGTGGTTAATCTGGCCCAAAGGAACATCGAGAATGGAAAGAAGGGAGTTGCAAATGCATCAGGCTATTTAGAAACCTGGGATGACTCGGACAGCATAACGACCATAAATGCTCAAAAAGATTTGAGACATCCTGCAAAATGGTGGCATAACCACTCAATCATCACAATATCAAGGTTCCGAGACCAACCGCTAACACACGGAAGTAGTAGGAACTGAACTGAGGCTTAAATCCATCAATCCTATAAGTCTACAGATTAGTAACACGTGATCCTGATAGAAAGATGAGAAGCCTAGTTCCTTAACCCCGTAGGAAAGATAGGATGACTCGGATCAGAAGGTCATAAGGTAAAGGAGTAAAAAGAGCCTTACGTTCCCATCCACAATCAATTACCTTATATAACTAAAGAATTTCTAGACTCAACTTCGACTAGTTTGGCTTGGTAATCATACAGGCAGTCAGGCTCTGATACCAAAGCTGTCAGGACCCCGATCCTAAGTCCCACCGATCTAGCATGTACTACATCATATCACTTTGTGGCCTCATGCACGGTACTCCCACGGGTGCCACCTTACCTGGCCTGGGACCGTTTGTGCCTTTTCACGCACGTATATGATAGTGTTGCTAGCATCCATATGACAGAGAACCCGGGCCGACATGACTAGACATGTCGGCCAGCCTAAGTTTTCCGAACAGTAACAAGCTACTATGGCTCAATGGAAATACTAGGAGACATTTCCCCATAAGAGAGGCTACCAAGAATAAACAACTAGGTGTCGGATCCCACACATACCAAGCATTTTAAAACCATACACACAATATGCTCGATATGTCCAAATACAACATGGCATCACAACAAAATTCTATGACTCAAAGTATTTATTCAGAAGGCTCCGAAGAGTCAGATATTACAAACATGGGTCTCATGACCCAACATACAGAGCATACAAGCAACGGAAGAATAACATGTCTGAGTATAGACAACTACAAATGAAAAAGGCTTAGAAGCCTGACTATCTACACGACCCTCCCAAGGGTACAAGATCGTAGATGAGGTAACAAACTAAACGCCAAAGTCCATGCAGAACTACTAGTGATACTGAAATCTCTCTGCAAAAACATAAATTAAGCAAACATGAGTACAAATGTACCCAGCAAGACTTACATCAGAACTATCTAATGATGGGAAACATAGCATGTAATTTCAAAAAAAATCCTACGCTCACGCAAGATCTATCTAGGAGATGCATAGCAACAAGAGGGGGAGAGTGTGTCCACGTACCCTCATAGACCAAAAGCGGAAGTGTTAGCTTAACGCGGTTGATGTAGTCGAACGTCTTCTCCATTCAACCGATGAAGCACCGAACGTATGACACCTCTGAGTTCTGCACACGTTCAGCTCGATGACGTCCCTCGAGCTCTTGATCCAGCAGAGGGTCAAAGGAGTAGATGAGTTCCATCAGCATGATGGCATGGCGACAGTGATGGTGATGTGATCCGCGCAAGGCTTCGCCTAAGCACTATGAAAATATGACCGGAGGAGTAAATGGTGGAGGGGGCACCACTCATGGCTAAGAACAATTTATGTGCCTAGAGGTGCCCCCTGCCCCCGTATATAAAGGAGGAGAGGGGAAGAAGCCGACCTAGGGCGCGCCCAAGTGGGGGGTCCTACTTGGACTCCTAGTCCTACTCACCCCCCTCCTTCCTTCTAACGGAGGGGGAAAGGGGGAAGGAGAAGGAGAGGGAGAAGGAAAGGGGTGTAGCGCCCCCTTCCCCGGTCCAATGCGGACTCCTCCCTTGTGGGGGGCTCACTAGCCCCTTGTGGGCTAGTTAGCCTCCCTCCTATGGCCCATATGGCCCATATCTTTCCCCAGGGGGTTCTGGTAACCCCTTCGGTACTCCGATATGTACCCGATACACTCTGGAACACTTCCAACGTCGGAATATTACCTTCCAATATATAAATATTTACCTCTCGACCATTTCGAGACTCCTTGTCATGTTTGTGATCTCATCCAGGACTCCGAACAACCTTTGGTCACCAAAACACATAACTCATATAATACATATCTTCATCGAACGTTAAGCGTGCGGACCCTATGGGTTCGAGAACTATGTAGGCATGACTGAGACACCTATCCGTTCAATAACCAATAGCGGAACCTGGATGCTCATATTGGTTCCCACATATTCTACGAAGATCTTTATTGGTCGAACTGCAATGTCAACATATTTTATTCCCTTTGTCATCGGTATGTTACTTGCCCGAGATTCGATCATCGGTATCTTCATAGCCTAGTTCAATCTCGTTACCAGCAAGTCTCTTTACTCGTTCCGTAATGCATCATCCCGCAAATAACTCATTAGTCACATTTCTTGCAAGGCTTCATATGATGTGCATTACCGAGAGGGCCCAGAGATACCTCTCTGATACTCGGAGTGACAAATCCTAATCTCGATCTATGCCAACCCAACAAACACCTTTGGAGATACCTGTAGAGCATCTTTATAATCACCCAGTTACGTTGTGACGTTTGATAGCACACAAGGCATTCCTTCGGTGTCCAGGAGTTGCATAATCTCATAGTCGGAGGAATATATATATGACATGAAGAAAGCAGTAGCAATAAAACTGAATGATCATTATGCTAAGATAACGGATGGGTCTGGTCCATCACATCATTCTCCTAATTATGTGATCCTGTTCATCAAATGACAACACATATCCATGGCTAGGAAACTTAACTATCTTTGATAAACAAGCTAGTCAAGTAGAGGCATACTAGGGACACGGTGTTTTGTCTATGTATTCACACATGTATCAAGTTTCCGGTTAATACAATTCTAGCATGAATAATAAACATTTATCATGAATAAGAAATATAAAATAACAAATTTATTATTGCCTCTAGGGCATATTTCGTTCAGTATCCCACTTGCACTAGAGTCAATAATCTAGTTCACATCGCCATGTGATTTAACACCAATGGTTCACATCTGTATGTGATTAACACTCATAGTTCACATCTCCATCTGATCAACACCCAAAGGGTTTACTAGAGTCAATAATCTAGTTAACATCGCTATGTGATTAACACCCAAAGAGTACTAAGGTGTGATCATGTTTTTCTTGTGAGAGAAGTTTAGTCAACAGGTCTTCCACATTCAGAGCCGTATGTAATTTGGAAATTTTCTATGTCTACATGCTCTGCATGGAGCTACTCTATCTAATTGCTCCCACTTTGAATATGTATCTAGATTGAGACTCAGAGTCATCCGGATCAGTGTAAAAGCTTGCATCGATGTAACTCTTTATGAAGAACTCTTTATCACCTTCATAACCGAGAAATATTTCCTTAGTCCTCTTAGGTAACTAAGGATAACTTTGACCATTGTCCAATGATCCACTCCTGGATCACTATCGTACCCCCCTTGCCAAACTCATAGTAAGGTACACATAGGTCTAGTACACAACATAGCATACTTTATAGAACCTATGGCTGAGGCATAGGGAATGACTTTCATTCTCTTTCTATATTCTATTGTGGTCAGGTTTTGAGTCTTACTCAACTTTAAACCTTGCAACACACGCAAGAGCTCCTTCTTTGACTGTTCCATTTTGAAATATTTCAAATTTTTGTCAAGGTTCTCATTGAAAATCTTATCAAGCATCTTGATCTATCTCTATAGATCTAGATGCCCAATTTGTAAGCAGCTTCACCGAGGTCTTTCATTGAAAAAATTCTTATTCAAGTATCCTTTTATGCTATCCAGAAATTCTATATCATTTCCAATCAATAATGTGTCATCCACATATAATATCAGAAATGCTACAGAGCTCCCACTCACTTTCTTGTAAATACAGGCTTCACCATAAGTCTGTATAAAACCATATGCTTTGATCACCTTATCAAAGCGTATATTCCAACCTCGAGATGCTTGCACTAGTCCATTGATGAATCGCTGGAGCTCGCACACTTTGTTAGCACCTTTAGGATTGACAAAACCTTCTGGTTGAATCATATACAACTCTTCTTTAATATACATTAAGGAATGCAGTTTTTGACTCCATTTGCTAGATTGCATAATCATAAAATGTGGCAATTGCTAACATGATTTGGAAGGACTTAAGCATTGCTACGATTGAGAAAGTCTCATTCTAGTCAACCCCTTGAACTTGTCAAAAACCTTTTGCGATAAGTCGAGCTTTGTAGACAGTAACATTACCATCAGCGCAATCTTCTTATTGAAGATCCATTTATTCTCTATGGATTGCTGATCATCAGGCAAATCCACCAAAGTCCATACTTTGTTCTTTATACATGGATCCTATCTCAGATTTCATGGCCTCAAGCCATTTATCAGAATCTTGGCTCATCATAGCTTCTTCATAGTTTGTAGGTTTGTCATGGTCAAGTAACATGACTTCCAGAATAGGATTACTGTACCACTCTCGTAAGGATCGTGCTCTGGTTGACCTACGAGGTTCTATAGCAACCTGATCTGAAGTTTCATGATCATTATCATTAGCTTCCTCTCCAGTTGGTGTAGGCATCACGGGAACGGATTTCTCGGATGAGCTACTTTCCAAATTGAGAGAAGGTACAATTGCCTCATCAAGTTCTACTTTCCTCCCACTCACTTCTTTCAAGAGAAACACCTTTTCTAGAAAGGTTCCGTTCTTAGCAACAAAGATCTTGCCTTTGGATCTATGGTAGAAGGTGTACCCAATTGTTTCCTTAGGGTATCCTATGAAGACGCACTTCTCCGATTTGGGTTCAAGCTTATCAGGCTGAAGCCTTTTGACATAAGCACCACATCCCCAAACTTTAAGAAATGACAACTTAGGTTTCTTGCCAAACCATAGTTCATACGGTGTCATCTCAACAGATTTAGACGGTTCCCCATTTAATGTGAATGCGGCTGTCTCTAATGCATAACCCCAAAACGATAGTGGTAAACAGGTAAGAGACATCATATATCGCACCATATCTACTAAAGTGCGGTTACGACGTTCGGACACACCATTACGCTGTGGTGTTCCAGGTGGCGTGAGTTGTGAAACAATTCCACATTGTTTTAAATGAAGGCAAAACTCGTAACTCAAATATTCGCCTCCTCGATCATATCGTAGAAACTTTATTTTCTTGTTATGAGGATTCTCCACTTCACTCTAAAATTCTTTGAACTTTTAAAATGTTGCAGACTTATGTTTCATCAAGTAGATATACCCATACCTACTCAAATCATCTGTGAAGGTTAGAAAATAACGATACCCGCCGCGTTTCTCAACACTCATCAGACTGCATAGTCAGTATGTATTATTTCCAATAAGTTACTGGCTCGCTCCATTGTTCCGGAGAATGGAGTTTTAGTCATCTTGCCCATGAGGTATGCTTCGCAAGTATCAAATGAGTCATAATCAAGTGATTCCAAAAGCTCATCTGCATGAAGTTTCTTCATCCGCTTGATACATCTCCAACGTATCTATAATTTTTGATTGTTTCATGCTATTATATTGCCCGTTTTGCATGTTTATGGGCTTTACTTTACACATTTATATCATTTTTTGGGACTAACCTACTAACCGGAGGCCCAGCCCGCATTGTTGTTTTTTTTGCCTATTTCAATATTTCGAAGAAAAGGAATATCAAACGGAGTCCAGACGGAATGAAACCTTCAGGAGCGTGATTTTTGGAACAAACATGATCTAGAGGACTTGGAGTGCAAGCCAAGAAGCAGCCGAGGCGGCCACGAGGGTGGAGGGCGCGCCCACCCCTACAGGGCGCGCCCCCTATCTCGTGGGCTCCTCGGGCGGCCACCGACCTACTTCTTACTCCTATATATACCAACGTACCCCGAAAACATCCAGGGAGCCAACGAAAAACAATTTCCAATGTCGTAACCTTCTGATCCGCGAGATCCCATCTTGGAGCCTTCGTCGGCGCTCCGCCATAGGGGGAATCGACCATGGAGGGCTTCTACATCAACACCATAGCCCCTCTGATGAGTTGTGAGTAGTTCACCACAGACCTTCAGGTCCATAGTTATTAGCTAGATGGCTTCTTCTCTCTTTTTGGATCTCAATACCATGCTCTCCTTGATCTTCTTGGAGATCTATTCGATGTAACTCTTTTTGCGGTGTGTTTGTCGAGATTCGATGAATTGTGGGTGTATGATCAAGTTTATCTATGAGAAATATTTGAATCTCCTCTGAATTCTTTTATGTATGATTGAGTTATCTTTGCAAGTCTCTTCGAATTATCAGTTTGGTTTGGCCTATTAGATTGATCTTTCTTGCAATGGGAGAAGTGCTTAGCTTTGGGTTCAATCTTGCGGTGTCCTTACCCAGTCACAATAAGGGTAGCAAGGCACGTATTGTATTGTTGCCATCAAGGATAAAAAGATGGGGTTTATATCATATTGCATGAGTTTATCCCTCTACATCATGTCATCTTTCCTAATGCGTTACTCCGTTCTTAGGAACTTAATACTCTAGATGCATGCTGGATAGCGGTCGATGTGTGGAGTAACAGTAGTAGATGTAGGCTTAAATATTGAGAGAACTATGCTCATAATGTCTATGTCAAAGAATTTATTGAGAGAATGATTGTTGCTTTGGAAGAAAATAATGATATGCAGGAATCTATAGATAATGATTCCAATGATTTGATTGAAATATCCCTTGATGAACATGATGCTTGCTATTCTTGTGGCCATGATGCCAATATTTATGAAGATGAATTTGCTATTGTTCCTTATGTTAAACATGAGATCGTTGTTGTTGCACCCATACTTGGTAGTTCCTTCGTTGAAAAGCATGATCGCAATGATGTTATTATAAATTCTCTTGATGTCAATTGTGCTAATAATTTGCAAAACCCTAATCTTGGGAATGCTAGTTTCGCTATGTCTACTACTTGTTGCAATGATCATGATTGGGGTGATTCTTCTTTTGATCTTGAAAATTTATTTAACCCCCATGATGAACATGAGATTGATAATAGTGTTTGCAATATTATTGAAAGTGGGTTTGGAAGAGTGTCAACTTTAGATCCCACATATTTGGATTTTGATCAATCTTATGAATTTTTTGATAAAAGTGGGCTTGGAGAGGTCATGACTTTAGTTAATGTTAATCCCACTATTTTGGAAGAGTGTCAACTTCGCATGCATGTGGATCATGTTGAAAATATTTTATGTGATAGCAATATTGTTGAATTTGCCTATGATCCTACATGTAATTATTATGAGAGAGGAAAATATGGTCGTCGAAATTTTTATCTTACTAAATTACCTCTCGTCATGTTGAGATAGCTATCGTCTCTTTCTTCTCCCTTGCATATGCTAGTTTTTGCTTGCCTTACAAATTTGTTTGCTTAAAATATGCCTATGCATAGGAAGCATGTTAGACTTAGATGTGTTTGTCACGTGTTTCATGATGCTCTCTTTGCGCTTCAATTCTTGTCTTTCATGTGAGCATCATTAAAATTATCAATGTCTAGCTAGGGGCGTTAAACGATAGCGCTAGTTGGGAGGCAACCCAATTTTATTTGTGTTTTTTGTTTTTTTTCTGTTTAGTAATAAATTTTGCATATACCTTCTGTTTATATGTGTTTTTATGTTTCAATTAGTGTTTGTGCCAAGTAGAACCTATAGGATAACCTATGGTGATAGTTAATTTGATTCTGCTGAAAAATAGAAACTTTGCACGCACGAAATTAGTTTTGTTAAATCACAGAAACGTGCTTTTGCGTTGATTCTTTTTGCTGTAGATCAATAGACAAAGTGTCCAGGACTTCCTATTTTGGTAGGATGTTTAGAGTTCCACAAGTTTGCGTCAATTACAGATTGCTACAGACTGTTCTGTTTTTGACAGATTCTGTTTTTCGTGTGTTGTTTGCTTATTTTAATGCATCTATGGCTAGTATTAAGTGGTATGAACCATAGAGAACTTGAAATACAGTAGGTTTACCACCAATATAAATAAATAATGAGTTCATTATAGTACCTTGTGTGGTGGTTTTTCTTTCTTTCACTAACGGAGCTTATGAGATTTCCTGTTGAGTTTTGTGTTGTGAAGTTTTCAAGTTTTGGGTAAAGATTTGATGGACTATGGAATAAGGAGTGGCAAAAGCGTAAGCTTGGGGATGTCCATGGAACTCCAAGATATTCAAGAATAGCCAAAAGCCTAAGCTTGGGGATGCCCCCGGAAGGCATCCCCTCTTTCGTCTTCGTTCATTGGTAACTTTACTTGGAGCTATATTTTTATTCGCCACATGATATGTGTTTTGCTTGGAGCGTTATGTATGATATTAGTATTTGCTTTTTAGTTTTCCACAATCATCCTTTATGTACACACCTTTTGGGAGAAGCCCACTTAATTGAAATTTATTAGAATACTCTATGTGCTTCACTTATATCTTTTGAGCTAAATAGTTTTTGCTCTAGTGCTTCACTTATATCTTTTAGAGCACGGAGGTGGCTTAATTTTGTAGAAATTGACAGTCTCTCATGCTTCACTTATATTATTTTGAGAGTCTCTTAGAACAGCATGGTATTTGCTATGGTTATAAAATTGGTCCTGGAATGGTAGGCATCCAAGTTGGGTATAATAAAAACTATCATAGGAAGTGAATTGGATGCTATGATCAATTTGATACTTGATAATTGTTTTGAGATATGGAGGTAGTGATATTAAAGTCATGCTAGTTGGGTGATTATGAATTTAAAGAATGCTTGTGTTGAAGTTAGCAAGTTCCGTAGCATGCACGTATGGTTAAAGTTGTGTAACAAATTTGAAACATGAAGTGTCCTTGGATTGTGCATCCTTATGAGTGGCGGTCGGGGACGAGCGATGGTCTTTTCCTACCAATCTATCCCTCTAGGAGCATGCACGTAGTGCTTGGTTTTTGATGACTTCTAAATTTTTGCAATAAGTATATGAGTTCTTTTGACTAATGTTGAGTCCATGGATTATACGCACTTTTACCTTTCCATCATGGCTAGCCTCTTCGATACCGTGCATTGCCCTTTCTCACCTTGAGAGTTGGTACAAACTTCGCTGGTGCATCCAAACCCCGTGATATGATACGCTCTATCACACATAAACCTCCTTATATCTTCCTCAAAACAGCCACCATACCTACCTATTATGGCATTTCCATAGCCATTCCGAGATATATTGCCATGCAACTTTCCACCGTTCCGTTTATCATCATGACATGCATTACTATTGTCGTATTGCCATTGCATGATCATGTAGTTGACATCATATTTGTGGCAAAGCTACCATCCATAATTTTTCATACATGTCACTCTTGATTCATTGGACCATCCCGGTACACCACCGGAGGCATTCATATAGAGTCATATCTTGTTCTAGTTTTGAGTTCTAATTTATGAGTTGTAAATCAATAAAACTGTGATGATCATCATTATTAGAGCATTGTCCCCAAAAAGAAAAAAAAGAAAGGCCAAAAAAAGAAAGGCCAAAAGAAAAAAAGAAAGTCCCAAAAAAAGGGAAAAGAAAATAAAATAAATAAAAAGGGGGCAATGTTACTATCTCTTTTCCACACTTGTGCTTCAAAGTAGCACCATGTTCTTCATATAGTTAGTCTCATATGTTGTCACTTTCATATACTGGTGGGAATTTTTTCATTATAGAACTCGGCTTGTATATTCCTACGATGGGCTTCCTCAAAATGGCTTAGGTCTTCGTGAGCAAGCAAGTTGGATGCACACCCACTAGTTTTCTTTTGTTGAGCTTTCATACATTTATAGCTCTAGTGCATCTGTTGCATGGCAATCCCTACTCCTCATGTTGACATCAATTGATGGGCATCTCCATAGCCCGTTGATTAACCTCGTCAATGTGAGACCTTCTCCTTTTTTGTCTTCTCCACACAATCTCCATCATCATATTCTATTCCACCCATAGTGCTATATCCATGGCTCACGCTCATGTATTGCGTGAAAGTTGAAAAGGCTTGAGATTATTTAAGTACGAAACAATTGCTTGGCTTGTCATCGGGGTGTAGAATTTGGGAGCATTTTTGTGTGACGAAAATGAAGCATAGCCTAACTATATGATTTTTGTAGGGATGAACTTTCTTTAGCCATGTTATTTTGAGAAGACATGATTGCTTTGATTAGTATGCTTGAAGTATTATTATTTCTTATGTCAATATGAACTTTTATTTTGAATCATTTGGATCTGAACATTCATGCCACAATGAAGAAAATTACATTGAGAAATATGCTACATAGCATTCCACATCAAAAATTCTGTTTTTATCATTTACCTACTCGAGGACGAGCAGGAATTAAGCTTGGGGATGCTTGATACGTATCCAACATATCTATAATTTTTGATTGTTCCATGCTATTACATTACCCGTTTTGGATGTTTATGGGCTTTACTTTACACATTTATATCATTTTTGGGACTAACCTACTAACCGGCGGCCCAGCCCGCATTGCTGTTTTTTTTGCCTATTTCAGTATTTCGAAGAAAAGGAATATCAAACGGAGTCCAAACGGAATGAAGCCTTCGGGAGCGTGATTTTTGGAACAAACATGATCTAGAGGACTTGGAGTGCAAGCCAAGAAGCAGTCGAGGCGGCCACGAGGGTGGAGGGCGCGCCCCCCTATCTCGTGGGCCCCTCAGGCAGCCACCGACCGACTTCTTCCTCCTATATATACCCACGTACCCCGAAAACATCCAAGGAGCCAACGAAAAACAATTTCCACCACCGTAACCTTCTGTATCCGCGAGATCCCATCTTGGAGCCTTCGCCGGCACTCCGCCGGAGGGGGAATATACCATGGAGGGCTTCTACATCAACACCATAGCCCCTCCGATGAGTTGTGAGTAGTTTACCACAGACCTTCGGGTCCATAGTTATTAGCTAGATGGCTTCTTCTCTCTTTTTGGATCTCAATACCATGCTCTCCTTGATCTTCTTGGAGATCTATTCGATGTAACTCTTTTTGCGGTGTGTTTGTCGAGATCTGATGAATTATGGGTTTATGATCAAGTTTATCTATGAGAAATATTTGAATCTCCTCTGAATTCATTTATGTATGATTGAGTTATCTTTGCAAGTCTCTTCGAATTATCGGTTTGGTTTGGCCTACTAGATTGATCTTTTTTGCAATGGGAGAAGTGCTTAGCTTTGGGTTCAATCTTGCAGTGTCCTTACCCAGTGACAATAAGGGTAGCAAGGCATGTATTGTATTGTTGCCATCGAGGATAAAAATATGGGGTTTATATCATATTGCATGAGTTTGTCCCTCTACATCATGTCATCTTTCTTAATGCGTTACTCTGTTCTTAGGAACTTAATACTCTAGATGCATGCTGGATAGCGGTTGGTGTGTGGAGTAATAGAGTAGTAGATGCAGGCAAGAGTCCATCTACTTGTCACAGACATGATGCCTATATACATGATCATGCCTAGATAATCTCATAATTATTCGCTTTTCTATCAATTGCTCGACAGTAATTTGTGCACCCACCGTAATACTTATGCTATCTTGAGAGAAGCCACTAGTGAAACCTATGGCCCCCGGGTCTATCTTTTATCATATAAGCTTTCAATCTACTTTTATTTGCATCTTTACTTTTCCAATCTATATTATAAAATACCAAAAAAATATTTATCTTATCATACTATCTCTATCAGATCTCACTTTTGCAAGTGGTCGTGAAGGGATTGACAACCCCTTTATTGCATTGGTTGCGAGTTCTTTGTTTGTTTGTGTAGGTGCGTGGGACTTTTGAGGAGCCTCCTACTGGATTGATACCTTGGATCCCGAAAACTGAGGGAAATACTTACGCTACTATTGCTGCATCACCCTTTCCTCTTCAAGGAAAACCAACGCAAGCTCAAGACGTAGCAGCGCTTTATACCAATATGACCTAAACGGCAGTGCCATAAGTATGTTGCACTATCATTATCAACTTTGCATCTTTTGGCATTAATATTATGAATATGTGCATCACTATGATCGAGATTCAATAAACCATCCACATTGGGTGTATGACCATAGAAGGTTTTATTCATGTAAACAGAACAACAATTATTCTTTGTCTTAAATGAATAACCATATTGCAATAAACACGATCCTATCTTGTTCATGCTCAACGCAAACACCAAATAACATTTATTTAGGTTCAACACTAATCCCGAAAGTATAGGGAGTGTGCGATGATGATCATATCAATCTTGGAACCACTTCCAACACAAATCGTCACTTTACCCTCAACTAGTCTACATTTATTCTGCAACTCCTATTTCGAGTTACTAATCTTAGCAACTGAACATGTATCAAATACCCAGGGGATACTACGAGCACTATAAGGTACACATCAATAACATGTATATCAAATATACCTTTGTTCACTTTTCCATCCTTCTTATCTGCCAAATATTTGGGGTAGTTCTGCTTCCAGTGACCATTTCCTTTGTAGTACAAGCACTCAGTTTCAGGCTTAGGTCCAACTTTGGGATTCTTCACGGGAGTGATAACTTGCTTCCCATTCTTCTTGAAGTTCCCTTTCTTTCCCTTTTCCCTTTTCCTGAAACTAGTGGTCTTGTTTAATCATCAACAGTTGATGCTTTTTCTTGATATCTACCTTCGTCGATTTCAGCATCACGAAGAGCGCGGGGATCGCTTTCGTCATCCCTTGCATATTATAGTTCATCATGAAGTTCCAGTAACTTGGTGATGGTAACTAGAGAACTCTGTCAATCACTATCTTATTTGGAATATTAACTCCCACTTGATTCAAGCGATTGTAGTACCCAGACATTCTGAGCACGTGCTCACTAGCTGAGCTATTCTCCTCCATCTTTTAAGCGAAGTACCAGTCAGAGGTCTCATACCTCTCGACACGGGCATGAGTCTGAAATACCAATTTCAATTCTTGGAACATCTCATATGCTCCATGGCGTTCAAAATGTCTTTGAAGTCCCGGTTCTAAGTCATAAAATATGGTGCACTAAACTATCAAGTAGTCATCATATTGAGCTATCCAAACGTTCATAACGTCTGCATCTACTCCTGCAATAGGTCTGTCACCTAGAGGTGCATCAAGGACATAATTCTTCTATGCAGCAATGAGGATAAACCTCAGATCACGGACCCAGTCCGCATCATTGCTACTATCATCTTTCAACTTAGTTTTCCATAGGAACATATCAAAAAACATAGGGAAGCTACAACGCGAGCTATTGATTTACAACATAATTTGCAAATACCATCAGGACTAAGTACATGATAAATTAAAGTTCAATTAATCATATTACTTAAGAACTTCCACTTAGATAGACATCCCTCAAGTCATCTAAATGATACGTGATCTAAATCAACTAAACCATGTCCGATCATCACGTGAGATGGAGTAGTCATCAATGGTGAACATCTCCATGTTGATCATATCTACTATATGATTCACGTTCGACCTTTCGGTCTCCAGTGTTCCGAGGCCATATATGTATATGCTAGCCTCGTCAAGTTTAACCCGAGTATTCCGCATGTGCAAAACTGGCTTGCACCCGTTGTATTTGAACATAGAGCCTATCACACCCAATCATCACGTGGTGTCTCAGCACGAAGAACTTTCGCAATGGTGCATACTCAAGGAGAACACTTATACCTTGAAATTTTAGTAAGGGATCATCTTATAATGCTACCACCATACTAAGCAACAATAAGATGCATAAAGATAAACATCACATGCAATCAAAATATGTGACATGATATGGCCATCATCATCTTGTGCTTTTGATCTCCATCACCAAAGCAAGGTCATGATCTCCATCGTCACCGGCTTGACACCTTGATCTCCATCGTAGAGTCATGTTCGTCTCACCAACTATTGCTTCTATGACTATCGGCTACTGCTTAGTGATAAAGTAAAGCAATTACATGGCGTTTGTATTTCATACAATAAAGCAACAACCATATGGCTCTGCCAGTTGCCGATAACTTTTACAAAACATGATCATCTCATACAACAACGTATATCACATCATGTCTTGACCGTATCACATCACAACATGCCCTGCAAAAACAAGTTAGACAACCTCAACTTTGTTGTTGCAAGTTTTATGTGGCCGCTACGGGCTTCTAGCAAGAACCGTACTTACCTATGGCACAAAAACCACAACTGTGTTTTATCAAGTTTGTTGTTTAACCTTCACAAGGAACGACCGCAGTCAAATTCGATTCAACTAAAGTTGGAGAAACAGACACCCGCTAGCCACCTTTATGCAAAACTAGTTGCATGTCTGTCGGTGGAACCGGTCTCATGAATGTGATCATGTAAGGTTGGTCCGGGCTGCTTCATACAACAATACCGCCGAATCAAAATAAGACATTGGTGGTAAGTAGTATGACGATCACCGCCCACAACTCTTTGTGTTCTACTCATGCATATCATCTAAGCTATGCATAGACCTGGCTCAGATGCCACTATTGGGAAATGTAGCATGCAATTTCAAAAAAAATCCTACGCTCACGCAAGATCTATCTAGGAGATGCATAGCAACGAGAGGGGGAGAGTGTGTCCACGTACCCTCGTCGACCAAAAGCGGAAGCGGAAGCTTAACACGGTTGATGTAGTCGAACGTCTTCTCGATTCAACCCATCAAGCACCAAACATATGGCACCTCCGAGTTCTACACACGTTCAGCTCGATGACTTCCCTCGAACTCTTGATCTAGCAGAGGGTCGAAGGAGTAGATGAGTTCTGTCAGCACGACGGTGTGGTGACGGTGATGCTGATGTGATCCACGCAGGGCTTCGCCTAAGCACTGTGACAATATGACCAGAGGAGTAAACGGTGGAGGGGGCACCGCACACGGCTAAGTACAATTGATGTGCCTAGAGGTGCCCCCCGCCCTCATATATAAAGGAGGAGATTGGAGGAGGCCGGCCTAGGGCGCGCCAAAGTGGGGGAGAGTCCTACTAGGACTAGAGAGTCCTACTAGGACTCCTAGTCCTAGTCGGCCCCCTTCCTTCTAACGGAGCGGGAAAGGGGGAAGGAGAAGGAAAGGGAGAAGGAAAATGGGTGGCACCCCCTACCCTATTCCAATTCGGCCTCCTCCCTTGTGGGTTGGTTAGCCTCCCTCCTATGGACCATATGGCCCATATCTTTCCCCGGGGGGTTCCCGTAACCCGTCCGGTACTCTGGTATGTACCCGACACACTCCAGAACCCTTCCGTTTTCTGAATACTACCTTCCAATATATAAATCTCTACCTCTCGACCATTTTGAGACTCCTTGTCATGTCCGTGATCTCATCCGGGACTCCGAACAAACTTAGGTCACCAAAACACATAACTCATATAATACATATCGTCATCGAACATAACCATGCGGACCCTACGGGATCGAGAACTATGTTGACATGACCAAGACACCTCTCCGGTCAATAACCAATAGCGGAACCTGGATACTCATATTGGTTCCCACATATTCTACGAAGATCTTTATCGGTCGAACCGCAATGTCAACATATGTTATTCCCTTTGTCATCGGTATGTTCCTTGCCCGAGATTTGATCATCGGTATCTTCATACCTAGTTCAATCTCATTACCGGCAAGTCTATTTACTCATTACATAATGCATCATCCTGCAACTAACTCATTAGTCACATTGCTTGCAAGGCTTCATATGATGTGCATTACCGAGAGGGCCCAGAGATACATCTCCGATACTCGGAATGACAAATCCTAATCTCGATCTATGCCAACCCAACAAACACCTTCGAAGATACCTGTAGAGCATCTTTATAATCACCCAGTTACGTTCTGACGTTTGATAGCACATAAGGCATTCCTCCGGTGTCTGGGAGTTGCATAATCTCATAGTCGAAGGAATATATATATGACATGAAGAAAGCAGTAGCAATAAAACTGAACGATCATTATGCTAATCTAACAGATGGGTCTTGTCCATAACATCATTCTCCTAGTGATGTGATCTCGTTCATCAAATGACAACACATGTCCATGGCTAGGAAACTTAACCATCTTTGATAAACAAGCTAGTCAAGTAGAGGCATACTAGGGACACGGTGTTTTGTCTATATATTCACACATGTATCAAGTTTCCGGTTAATACAATTCTAGCATGAATAATAAACATTTATAATGAATAAGGAAATATAAAATAACAACTTTATTACTGCCTCTAGGGCTTACTTCCTTCATCTACATATGTATTAGTAACAACAAAGGGTTGGTGGAGTTTAACCTCAGCAAGCCAACTTTGACTCAGTGGCTATCCTGAACTACGTCTGCAAGTAACTCCTTTGAGGTGGCGCACACGAGTCCACATATTCACCATATCAATACACCACTATGGATCCTCTCCCGTATCCCTACGAGAAGGCCATCCATAACGGTCACGCTTATCTTGCGCATTTTAGAGTATCCACTTTCACTTGTCTATGAACTGTATAGGCAACCCAGTAGTCCTTTACCACGGACGCGGCTATTCAAATAGATCATGTTAACCCTGGAGGGGTGTACTTCTTCACACATATTTTCACCACTTAGCGTCCGCACACGACATGTGCTCGGCAAACTTCAAGCGAAAGTCGACGTGGGTGTAGACCACGACTTGACTAGCCACACAAGTTCCTAGTCCAGGTTTATCGCCTATTCAGGTTCCATCCGTAGGGAGTCCAGCCAAGGTTTTCCACTACGGCCCCGAACAATGTGTGTAGGGTTCCCAAGACACCAAACGGGCGACTCGATACACCGGGCCACTTGCCTACCACATCATAGCCCACCTCTCCGGTCAGCGCTACGCACGGCCTCCAGCATACTAAAAACACCAGAAATTACTTGCAACTCCTGGATAGAGGACAAGGGCGGTTAATAAGTCGAGCAGGGTCATATATCAGGGCCCAACGTGTGGTAGTAGCTGCTCTTGGATCACAAACACAAAACTTAGTTCCTAAGGACGGTTCCAACGAAACAACCCACCATCTACTCCTACATGGCCTCTCACCGATACCTTTATCAAATCGTGTTCACACACTTAGCTCTCACACAGTAAGACATGATGACCACATTCCAATTCATCCCCGATGAATCAGACCTGACACAACTCTAAGCATAGGAGGCATAACAAGCAAGCAGGAATGAGTAGGCACATCATGACTCAAACAAATCCTACTCATGCTAGTGGGTTTCAACTATTTACTGTGGCAAAGACAGGTCATGCAGAGGAAAGGGGCTCAACTACCGCAGCATGTAACAGTTGAAACGGTGTTGTCCTAATGCAGTAAAAGAGAGCAAGAGCGAGAGAGTGGGATTGTATCGGACTTCTCAATGGGGTTTTTCTTGCCTGGCACTGATAACCCACAAGTGTAGGGGATCGCAACAGCTTTCGAGGGTAAAGTATTCAACCCAAATTTGTTGATTCGACACAAGGGGAGCCAAAGAATATTCTTGAGTATTAGCAGTTGAGTTGTTAATTCAACCACACCTGGATAACTTAGTATCTGCAGCAAGGTACTTAGTAGAAAAGTAGTATGATAATAAAAGTAACGGTGGCAAAAGTAAAGATAATAGTTTTTGGGTTTTTGTAGTGATTGTAACAATAGCAACGGAAAAGTAAATAAGCGAAGAACAATACGTGAAAAGCTCGTAGGCAATGGATCAGTGATGGATAATTATGCCGGATGTGATTCCTCATGTCATGTCTATAACATAGGGTGACACAGAACTAGCTCCAGTTCATCAATGTAATGTAGGCATGTATTCCGTAAATAGTCATACGTGCTTATGGAAAAGAACTTGCATGACATCCTTTGTCCTACCCTCCCGTGGCAGCGGGGTCCTAGCGGAAACTAAGGGATATTAAGGCCTCCTTTTAATAGAGAACCGGAACAAAGCATTAGCACATAGTGATTACATGAACTCCTCAAACTACGGTCATCACCGAGAAGTATCCCGATTATTGTCACTTCGGGGTTGTCGGATCATAACACATAATAGGTGACTATAGACTTGCAAGATAGGATCAAGAACACACATATATTCATGAAAACATAATAGGTTCAGATCTGAAATCATGGCACTCGGGCCCTAGTGACAAGCATTAAGCATAGCAAAGTCATAGCAACATCAATCTCAGAACATAGTGGATACTAGGGATCAAACCCTAACAAAACTAACTTGATTACATGGTAAATCTCATCCAACCCATCACCGTCCAGCAAGCCTACGATGGAATTACTCACGCACGGCGGTGAGCATCATGAAATTGGTGATGGAGGATGGTTGATGATGACGACGGCGACGAATCCCCCTCTCCGGAGCCCCGAACGGACTCCAGATCAGCCCTCCCGAGAGAGATTAGGGCTTGGCGGCGGCTCCGTGTCGTAAAACGCGATGAAACTTTCTCTCTGATTTTTTTCTCCCCGAACGTGAATATATGGAGTTGGAGTTGAGGTCGGTGGAGGTCCAGGGGGCCCACGAGATAGGGGGCGCGCCCTACAGGGGGGGCGCCCCCCTGTCTCGTGGACAGGCCCTGGGCCCCCTGGTGTATTTCTTTCGCCCAGAAATTCTTATTAATTCCAAAAAGTGCCTCCGTGGATTTTCAGGACATTCCGAGAACTTTTCTTTTCTACACATAAAACAACATCATGGCAGTTCTGCTGAAAACAGCGTCAGTCCGGGTTAGTTTCATTCAAATCATGCAAGTTAGAGTCCAAAACAAGGGCAAAAGTGTTTGGAAAAGTAGATACGTTGGAGACGTATCAACTCCCCCAAGCTTAAACCTTTGCTTGTCCTCAAGCAATTCAGTTGATAAACTGAAAGTGATAAAGAAAAACTTTTACAAACTCTGTTTGCTCTTGTTGTTGTAAACATGAAAAGCCAGCATTCAAGTTTCAGCAAATATTATGAACTAACCATACTCACAATAACACTTAGGTCTCACAATTACTCATATCAATAGCATAATCAGCTAGCGAGCCATAATAATAAAACTCGGATGACAACACTTTCTCAAAATAATCATAACATGATATAACAAAATGGTATCTCGCTAGCCCTTTCTGAGACCGCAAAACATAAATGCAGAGCACCTTTAAAGATCAAGGACTGACTAAACATTGTAATTCATGGTAAAAGAGATCCAGTCAAGTCATACCCAATATAAACCAATAGTAATGAATGCAAATGACAGTGTGCTCTCCAGCGGGTGCTTTTAATAAGAAGGGTGATGACTCAACATAAAAGTAAATAGATAGGCCCTTCGCAGAGGGAAGCAGGGATTTGTAGAGGTGCCAGAGCTCGATTTTAAAATAGAGATTGAATAACATTTTGAGCGGCATACTTTCACTGTCAACGCAACAACTATGAGATGGCTGTATCTTCCATACTACATGCATTATAGGCAGTTCCCAAACAGAATGGTAAAGGTTTATACTCCCCCAACCACCAACAAGCATCAATCCATGGCTTGCTCGAAACAACGAGTGCCTCCAACTAACAACAGCCCTGGGGGAGTTTTGTTTAATTATTTTGATTTGCTTTGATCTTTTTGGATCATGGGACTGGGCATCCCGGTTACCGGCCCTTTCTCGTGAATGAGGAGCGGAGTCCACTCCTCGTGAGAATAACCCACCTAGCATGGAAGATATAGGCAGCCCTAGTTGTAACATGAGCTGCTCGAGCATACAAAACAGAATTTCATTTGAAGGTTTGGAGTTTGGCACATACAAATTTACTTGGAACGGCAGGTAAATACCGCATATAGGAAGGTATAGTGGACTCATATGGAACAACTTTGGGGTTTAAGGAGTTTGGATGCACAAGCAGTATTCCCGCTTAGTACAGGTGAAGGCTAGCAAAAGACTGGGAAGCGACCAACTGAGAGAGCGACAACAGTCATAAACATGCATTAAAATTAATTCACACCGAATACAAGCATGAGTAGGATATAATCCACCATGAACATAAATATCGTGAAGGCTATGTTGATTTGATTCAACTACATGCGTGAACATGTGCCAAGTCGAGTCACTCAATTCATTCAAAGGAGGATACCATCCCATCATACCACATCATAATCATTCTAATAGCATGTTGGCACGCAAGGTAAACCATTATAACTCATAGCTAATCAAGCATGGCACAAGCAACTATAATCTCTAAATGTCATTGCAAATATGTTTACTTCATAATAGCTGACTCAGAAACGATGAACTCATCATATTTACAAAAACAAGAGAGGTCGAGTTCATACCAGCTTTTCTCATCCCAATAAGTCCATCATATATCGTCATTATTGCCTTTCACTTGCACGACCGAACGATGTGTATAATAATAAGAGTGCACGTGCATTGGACTAAGCTGGAATCTGCAAGCATTCAACTCAAGAGAGAAGACAAGGTAATATGGGCTCTAAGTTAAATAAACAATCATGCATATGAGAGCCACTAAGCATTTTCAATATGGTCTTCTCGACCCCCAAAGGAAAGAAAAGAAAATAAAACTATTTACACGGGAAAGCTCCCAACAAGTAAGAAGAAGAACTAGAAATCTTTTTGGGTTTTCATTTTAATTTCTACTACAAGCATGGAAATTAAACTAACTAATTTTTTTGGTTTTTCTTAAGGTTTATCAAACACACAAGAAGAAAACTAGAAAAAGAAATTTAAACTAGCATGGATAATACAATGAAAGAGTATGAGCACCGACGACTAGTGTGTGAACATGAATGTAAAGTTGGTGAGAAATACGTACTCCCCCAAGCTTAGGCTTTTGGCCTAAGTTGGTCTAGTACCAAGGACCGCCTGGCTGATATCCATAAGTGAAACTGGGGTTGTACTGAGATGCAGTGGCAACCGCCTCCTTAGCAGCAGCGTGTTGGCGAGCTGCCTCCATTCCCCTCTCGTATTTAGCTGCTTCCTCCCTGGTGACAACATATCTTCCTTTTGCCTGATAATCAAAAAGGTAGGGAGCAGGAAGAGTAACAGGGATGACATTGCGTCTATCATAGATTAGTCGATAATGGAGGAATTGTTCATTCCTCTCAAGAAATTGATGATTGAACATAGCTTCTTTATCCAAATAAACAGGAGATAAAATCATATCCCCCTCTCGTGGGGCTATATTAAGATAATTAGCCACACGGGTTGCATAAATTCCTCCAAATAAATCTCCCTTTCTACTATTATTCTGCAACCTACGTGCAACTATTGCCCCCAAGTTATAACCTTTATGACCTAACACAGCACTCTTGAGGACACAAAGATCAGGGACACACATGTGACATGCTTCGTCCTTACCGTTAATGCATCTACCAATAAAGAGAGCAAAATAATGTATAGCAGGAAAATGAATGCTCCCTGTGGTAGCTTATGCTATGTCCCTAGATTCTCCCACAGTAATACTAGCAAGAAAATCTCTAAATTCAGATTTGCGAGGATCATTAATATTACCCCACTGCGGGAGTTTGCAAGCAGTTGTGAAATCCTCTAAATCCATGGTATAAGATGTATCATAAATATCAAACATGACACTAGGAGAATTACGCGCACAGTTATATTGGAACCTCCGCACAAAGGAATCAGTCAATTGATAGTACTGAGGACACTTATCTTGTAAGAAGTCCTCTAGCTCGGCATTACGCACATACGCGTCAAATTCCTCCTTGAAGCCTGCTTCGACCATAAAATCATCGGATGGCCACTCACAAGCTCGTACATCCGCGTCCCTCGGCAATTCAACATCTTGCTCACGTATAGCAATCCTTGGCCCTTTCTTTGCCGAGGAACCACCTTGGTACATTCTTCTAAGCATAATTCTTTTTCTGAAAATTTCTGAAATTTTAGTAACTTCAAAATAAAAGTGAATAAAACTAAACAAGATTGGTATCAACTACTCCTACAAGTGCCTAGAGCCTATATCATGCATTGGAATTGCTTGGGACCTCAAAAATTTAACATGCAAGCTCAAGAACATGGTCACCTATGCAGCAAAAATTTGCAATGAATAAAGCACTAGAACAAAAACTAATTGGACCAATGGAGGAGTCACATACCAAGCAACAATCTCCCAAAGCAGTTTTGTGAATGGAGCTTTGAGCAAGGAGATCGAAAATCGCAGCAAAATGAGCTAGAACTCGTGCTTGAGCTGGATGGGGATTTTTTGGGTAGAAGATGAAGTGTGTGGGTGCTGGCATAAGTGGAGGGGGGCCACCAGGGGCCCATGAGACAGGGGGCGCGCCCTATAGGGGGGAGCTCCCTCCACTCTCGTGGCCTGGTGCTTGCCCCTCCTGCAGTGATTTCAGTGCCTAAAATCCTCAAATATTCCAGAAAAAATCATACTAAATTTGCAGGGCATTTGGAGCACTTTTATTTTCGGACTATTTTTTAATGCACGGATAATTCAGAAAACAGACAGATAATACTATTTTTGCTTTATTTATTCTAAATAACAGAAAGTAAAAAGTGGGTACAGAAGGTTGTGCCTTCTAGTTTCATCCATCTCGTGATCATCAAAATGAATCCACTAACAAGGTTGATCAAGTCTTGTTAACAAACTCATTCCGAATAACACGGAACCGGAGAAATTTCGAATAACACTAAGTTACCTCAACGGGGATATGAAAATCCCCAACAATAAGAATATCATACTTTTTCTTGACAGTAGGGAGAGGAAATTCAAAACCTCCAATAATAATAGTTGGAACTTTTCCAATAGAATTGATGCTATGAACTTGAGATTGTTTCCTCGGAAAGTGTACCGTATGCTCATTACCATTAACATGAAAAGTGACATTGCCTTTGTTGCAATCAATAACAGCCCCTGCAGTATTAAGAAAAGGTCTACCAAGGATAATAGACATACTATCGTCCTCGGGAATATCAAGAATAACAAAGTCCGTTAAGATAGTGACATTTGCAACCACAACAGGCACATCCTCACAAATACCGACAGGTATAGCAGTTGATTTATCAGCCATTTGCAAAGATATTTCAGTAGGTGTCAACTTATTCAATTCAAGTCTACGATATAAAGAGAGAGGCATAACACTAACACCGGCTCCAAGATCACATAAAGCAGTTCTAACATAATTTCTTTTAATGGAGCATGGTATAGTTGGTACACCCGGATCTCCAAGTTTCTTTGGTATTCCACCCTTAAAAGTGTAATTAGCAAGCATGGTGGAAATTTCAGCTTCCGGTATCTTTCTTTTATTTGTAATGATATCCTTCATATACTTAGCATAAGGATTTACTTTGAGCATATCAGTTAAGCGCATACGTAAGAAAATAGGTCTAATCATTTCAGCAAAGCGCTCAAAATCCTCATCATCCTTTGTCTTGGATGGTTTAGGAGGAAAGGGCATGGGTTTCTGAACCCATGGTTCTCTTTCTCTACCGTGCTTCCTAGCAACAAAATCTCTCTTATCATAACGTTGATTCTTTGATTGTGGGTTATCAAGATCAACAGCAGGTTCAATCTCTACATCATTGTTTTTGCTAGGTTGAGCATCAACATGAACATTATCATTAACATTATCACTAGGTTCATGTTCATCACCTGATTGTGTTTCAGCATCAGAAATAGAAATATCATTGGGATTCTCAGGTGTGTCTACAGTAAGTTCACTAGAAGCATGCAAAGTCCTATCGTTTTTCTTTTCTTCTTTTTAGAAGAACTAGGTGCCTCTAAATTATTTCTCTGAGAATCTTGCTCGATTCTCTTAGGGTGGCCTTCAGGATACAAAGGTTCCTGAGTCATTCTACCAGTTCTAGTAGCCACTCTAACAGCAAAGTCATTTTTATTATTTAATTCATCAAGCAAATCATTTTGAGCTTTAAGTACTTGCTCAGCTTGAGTAGCAACCATAGAAGCATATTTGCTAACGAGTTTGAGTTCACCTTTAACTCTAGCCATATTATCGCTCACGCGTCCTATCTCGAAAGCATTATTCTTTAACTCTCTACCAACATAAGCATTAAAACTTTCTTGTCTAGCCATAAAGTCATCAAATTCATCTAAGCATGGGCTATGAAATTTAGTAGAGGGGATTTCAACTTTATCATATCTATAGAGAGAATTTACCTTTACTACCTGTGTCGGGTTATCAAGACAATGTGGTTCTTCAACAGGCGGTATATTAAGACCATGTATTTCTTCAATAGGAGGTAAATTCTTAACATCTTCAGCTTTAATACCTTTTTCTTTCATTGATTTCTTTGCCTCTTGCATATCTTCAGGACTGAGAAATAAAACACCTCTCTTCTTCGGAGTGGGTTTAGGAATAGGCTCAGGAGTTGGCTCAATTGGTTCAGGAATTGCTTCAGGAATTGGCTCAGGAAGAGTCCAATTATTTTCATTAGTCAACATATTATTCAATAGTATTTCAGCTTCGTCGACTGTTCTTTCCCTGAAAACACAACCAGCACAACTATCCAAGTAGTCCTTGGAAGCATCGGTTAGTCCATTATAAAAGATATCAAGTATTTCATTTTTCTTGAGAGGATGATCAGGCAAAGCATTAAGTAACGAGAAGCCTCCCCCAAGCTTGTGGGAGACTCTCTTCTTTGATTTGCACAAAATTATATATTTCCCGCAAGGCAGCTTGTTTCTTATGAGCAGGGAAATATTTAGCAGAGAAGTAATAAATCATATCCTGGGGACTACGCACACAACCAGGAGCAAGAGAATTATACCAAGTCTTAGCATCACCCTTTAATGAGAACGGAAATATCTTAAGGATATAAAAATAGCGAGACTTCTCATCATGAGTAAACAGGGTAGCTATATCATTCAACTTGGTAAGATGTGCCACAACAGTTTCAGATTCAAGGCCATAAAAAGGATCAGATTCAACTAAAGTAATAATCTCAGGATCAACAGAGAATTCATAATCCTTATCAGTAACACAGATAGGTGAAGTAGCAAAAGCAGGGTCAGGTTTCATTCTAGCATTAAGAGACTGCTGCTTCCATTTAGCTAATAATTTCTTAAGATCATATCTATCATTGCAAGCAAAGATTTCCCTAGCAGCTTCTTCATTCATAACAGAACCCTTAGGAACAACAAGCAATACATAATCATTGGGAGAACCTTCATCATCACTATCATCAATAATAGCATCTTCAATATTTTCATTCCCCCTAACTCTAGCAAGTTGTTCATCAAGAAATTCACCTAATGGCAAAGTAGTATCACGCACAGAAGTAGTTTCATCATGCATAGCAGAAGTGGCATCATCAATAACATGCGACATATCAGAATTCATAGCAGTAGCAGGTTTAGGTGTCGCAAGCCTACTAATAACGGAAGGAGAATCTAGTGCAGAGCTAGATGGCAGTTCCTTACCTCCCCTCGTAGTTGAGGGCAAAATAGTAGTTTGGTCGTCTTTCAAGTTCTTCATAGTGATCAACAGATATAAATCCCAAGTGACTCAGAGAATAGAGCTATGCTCCCCGGCAACGGCGCCAGAAATTAGTCTTGATAACCCACAAGTGTAGGGGATCGCAACAGCTTTCGAGGGTAAAGTATTCAACCCAAATTTATTGATTCGACACAAGGGGAGCCAAAGAATATTCTTGAGTATTAGCAGTTGAGTTGTCAATTCAACCACACCTGGATAACTTAGTATCTGCAGCAAAGTATTTAGTAGCAAAGTAGTATGATAATAAAGTAACGGTGGCAAAAGTAAAGATAATAGTTTTGGGTTTTTGTAGTAGTTGTAACAGTAGCAACGGAAAAGTAAATAAGCGAAGAACAATATGTGAAAAGCTCGTAGGCAATGGATCAGTGATGGATAATTATGCCGGATGCGATTCCTCATGTAATAGCTATAACATAGGGTGACACAGAACTAGCTCCATTCATCAATGTAATGTAGGCATGTATTCCGTAAATAGTCATACGTGCTTATGGAAAAGAACTTGCATGACATCTTTTGTCCTACCCTCCCGTGGCAGCGGGGTCCTAGCGGAAACTAAGGGATATTAAGGCCTCCTTTTAATAGAGAACCGGAACAAAGCATTAGCACATAGTGAATACATGAACTCCTCAAACTACGGTCATCACCGAGAAGTATCCCGATTATTGTCACTTCGGGGTTGTCGGATCATAACACATAATAGGTGACTATAGACTTGCAAGATAGGATCAAGAACACACATATATTCATGAAAACATAATAGGTTCAGATCTGAAATCATGGCACTCGGGCCCTAGTGACAAGCATTAAGCATAGCAAAGTCATAGCAACATCAATCTCAGAACATAGTGGATACTAGGGATCAAACCCTAACAAAACTAACTTGATTACATGGTAAATCTCATCCAACCCATCACCGTCCAGCAAGCCTATGATGGAATTACTCACGCACGGCGGTGAGCATCATGAAATTGGTGATGGAGGATGGTTGATGATGACGACGGCGACGAATCCCCCTCTCCGGAGCCCCGAACGGACTCCAGATCAGCCCTCCCGAGAGAGATTAGGGCTTGGCGGCGGCTCCGTGTCGTAAAACATGATGAAACTTTCTCTCTGATTTTTTTCTCCCCGAACGTGAATATATGGAGTTGGAGTTGAGATCGGTGGAGGTCCAGGGGGCCCACGAGATAGGAGGGCGCGTCCTACAGGGGGGGCTGTCTCGTGGACAGGCCCTGGGCCCCCTGGTGTATTTCTTTCGCCCAGAAATTCTTATTAATCCCAAAAAGTGCCTCCATGGATTTTCAGGACATTCCGAGAACTTTTCTTTTCTACACATAAAACAACATCATGGCAGTTCTGCTGAAAACAACATCAGTCCGGGTTAGTTTCATTCAAATCATGCAAGTTAGAGTCCAAAACAAGGGCAAAAGTGTTTGGAAAAGTAGATACGTTGGAGACGTATCAGGCACTTCTGAAGATGATATAGCTCTTCATCGGTGTCATCGAACTCAACGTCGGAAAACGTCTACTGAGGGGGAAACAACACCGGCAATAGAGAAGGAACATAGTAAATGCAATGCAACAATATGATGCATGAATGTGACATGGCAATATGATGTGATTTGAGCTAATGCAGGTAGCAACGATTTAAATGGAGTTGGTTTGAACACTAGATTCAAAATCACCTCCATATGTGATCATTCAAATGTCATTTATTTTATTTGTCCAATTCAACAGCTATAAGTTGTCCAACATGCATGAAAATGGTACAGATGGATAGATTGGATTTTTCTGATAATTTTTCATATATAAATTATTTAATTTTGATTTATGGTTGAATTTCTATGATTTTTTAAAGTTTTGAGTATTTTCTGAAATAAATAAATCATTCCTGATTTACTTTAAATCCTAGAAAATATTTACTACGTCAACATGATGTCATGATGACCTCAGCAGGTCAACTGATCGTTGCAGGTCAAATCTGACTAGTAGGACCCGCATGTCAGTGTCACAACTAATTAACAAAGTTAATTAGTGCTAGGTTAAATACTAACCTAAGTTAATTAGGGCCTGAGCCCACATGTCAGTGACTTAGTGGGTTAACTAAATGTTAATTAGCACTAAGCTAAAATTAGCAGGGCTTTGGGCCCACCTGTTAGTGACCCAGGGGGAGTCAAACCCCTAGTCAAATGAGTCAAACTCGCTGGCGTTAAGCTGCCGGCGAGGCCAAGCATGGCGGAGCAGCTCGGAAATTGCGCTTCGGCGACCAAACAAGCGGCCGAGACTATCTATAGAGAGCTAGCACTTGCGTGCATCCATTGGTGCAGGTGGCTCGAGCTGAGGTCGACCGAAACGACGACGGCGTCGACAGGTGCGGCTGTCGTGGTACGGGCGTGCTCGAGATTGACGATGTGGTGCGCCGTACGACGAACAGGTGGTGGTTTTCGGCTCTTGGAAGGGTGCGGAGCACGGTGACTCGCTCGGTTTCGAGCCTCAGCAGCTGCAACGAAGGTGGTGACATCACTGACAATGTGGAGCTCGCAAGCACGGCCGGGGTCGGAGCTAGAGCACGCGCGGGAGTGAGTGGAGAGGGGCAAAAGAAAGGGGAGCTCATGATGGACTTGCAGAGTAGGTCAGTGGCTCGGGGGAGCTTCTATAGTGACGAATCAATGGAGGCGATATCTGGTGGCCGACAAGGGGAATGGCGGTGTTGGCGGCGCCCAAGGGCCTCCGATGTCGCTTGACTCAGTGGAGAAGGCATAGGCAACGGAGACGAACCTCATGAATGTGTTGGGGAGGCGAGGCGGTGGCACTGGCCGTGGCAGTAGCGAGCGGCGGTGACGACGGCGCTCGGGTGTGCATGAGTGAGAGAGCCAGATGCTACGTCTTGAGCTTGCGTTGGTTTTCCTTCAAGAGGAAAGGGTGATGCAACAATAGTAGCGTAAGTATTTCCCTCAGTTTTTGAGAACCAAGGTATCAATCCAGTAGGAGGCTCCTCAAAAGTCCCACGCACCTACACAAACAAACAAAGAACTCACAACCAACGCAATAAAGGGGTTGTCAATCCCTTCACGGCCACTTGCGAAAGTGAGATCTGATAGAGGTAGTATGACAAGATAAATATATTTTTGGTATTTTATAATATAGATGCAAAAAGTAAAGATGCAAATAAAAGTAGATTGAAAGCTTATATGATAAAAGATAGACCCGGGGGCCATAGGTTTCACTAGTGGCTTCTCTCAAGATAGCATAAGTATTACGGTGGGTGAACAAATTACTGTCGAGCAATTGATGGAAAAGCGAATAATTATGAGATTATCTAGGCATGATCATGTATATAGGCATCACTTCCGCGACAAGTAGACCGACTCCTGCCTGCATCTACTACTATTACTCCACACATCGACCGCTATCCAGCATGCATCTAGAGTATTAAGTTCATAAGAACAGAGTAACGCATTAAGAAAGATGACATGATGTAGAGGGATAAACTCATGCAATATGATATAAACCCCATCTTTTTATCCTCGATGGCAACAATACAATACGTGCCTTGCAACCCTTTCTGTCACTGGGTAAGGACACCACAAGATTGAACCCAAAGCTAAGCACTTCTCCCATGGCAAGAAAGATCAATCTAATAGGCCAAACCAAACTGATAATTTGAAGAGAATTGCAAAGATAACTCAATCATACATAAAAGAATTCAGAGGAGATTCAAAAATTTCTCATAGATAAACTTGATCATAAACGCACAATTCACCGGATCTCGACAAACACACCGCAAAAAGAGTTTACATCGAATAGATCTCCACAATAGAGGGGGAGAACATTGTATTGAGATCCAAAAAGAGAGAAGAAGCCATCTAGCTAATAACTATGGACCCGAAGGTCTATGGTAAACTACTCACAACTCATCGGAGGGGCTATGGTGTTGATGTAGAAGCCCTCCATGGTCGATTCCCCCTCCGATGGAGCGCCGGCGAAGGCTCCAAGATGGGATCTCACGGATACAGAAGGTTACGGTGGTGGAAATTGTTTTTTGTTGGCTCCCTGGATGTTTTCGGGATACGTAGGTATATATAGGAGGAAGAAGTACGTCGGTGGATGCTCGAGGGGCCCAGGAGACAGGGGCGCGCCCTGCTATCTCTTGGCCGCCTCGTTCGCTTCTTGACTTGCACTCCAAGTTCTCCGGATCACGTTCATTCCAAAAATCACGCTCCCGAAGGTTTCATTCCATTTGGACTCCATTTGATATTCCTTCTCGTCGAAATACTGTAATAGGCAAAAAAACAGCAATACGGGTTGGGCCTCCGGTTAGTAGGTTAGTACCAAAAATGATATAAATGTGTAAAATAAAGCCCATAAACATCCAAAAGGGGTAATATAATAGCATGGAACAATCAAAAATTATAGATAGGTTGGAGACGTATCACCAGAGAAGAGGGAGAGTGAGCGAGGGGGTCAGCGGGTTCCAGGCGTCCACGGGGAGGCGATCCCCAGCATCGCGTTGGCCAGGGAGGCCAGACAGGCAGCTGCGTGCCAAGGCACGCGGGCGCCGTGCTCGCCTTGCCTCTGCCACTAGGTAGAGGTTGAAGACAAGGATGCCCCTGGTGGGCTGGGCTGGTTTCCTGGGCTGACTGGAACAGTAACAGGCCACAGGTAGGTTTTCCAGGTGAGTCTCTCTCTTTTCATTTCTTTTTTTTTAATTTCCTGCAATCTGTTTTGATTTGATTCAAAATCAAATCATTTCAAAGTCTTCGGAAATTTAAAATGAGGACTAAATGGAATTTTGCAGAGCCCCACAAAAAGTTTCAGAATAATTGGACATAGATTTATTTTATAGCAGAAATAAATCCAACTCAAATACATTATGATTTAATTTCAAATGCCCAAAATAATTACTTTTAGTCCTCTAAAAATATTGGTTTAATTTTACCTCTTGCCAATATTTTCAAAGACTAAGGGTGTGTTTGCTTCCTGTCACCAACCGGAATGTCATTGGTTGGACCCGCTCCTGGGCCTTGTTCTGGTGTTTAGTTCGTAACCGGGATGGAACCCACTCGTTCCCTATGACTTAATATTCGGCTGAAATCCGGAACCGAGCAATACCTCCAAATCGAAGGAATTACAAGGAACCAGTCGTTCTCTCCCTTCCCTCTCCCATAACCCTATCCCCTCCCTCTCTGTGTGCCGCCGCTCCCTCGTCTCGCCCCTCTCTCTTAGGTGCGCCGCTGCTCCCTCTCTCGCCCCTCCCTCTCCGGCGTGCCGCCACTCCCTCATCGCTCCTCCCTCTCCAGTGCACTGCTTGTCCCTCATCTCTCTTCCTCCCTTGAACTACACCACCAGTCGATCTGCGCCGTCGTCGACTCACTCATCTCTCTCTGTCGATATGCAACACAAAAAGGGAAGAAAATAGGGTGCTAGGAAGAAGAGGAGCACATGTGGCCGACGAGCAGCTGCATGGCTGCTGTTGCAGCTGGGCTACAGAACCGGTAGAGGCTACAGCAGCGGTTGGGATCTTTATCATTGAGTATGCTTTGGCTATCCAGATTTTGGTGCCTGTAGCTATGACAGAGATGGAGAGGATATTAAGATGACACTGTGGTTGCTTTTTGATTAAAGTTTGGTGTTCTATGTTGTTTAAACTAGCGCGATATCCTTTGGAAGGATTCGCTAGTTTCTCTAAAGTAAAATAGGCATACTCAAATTGATGTTGTCTGCTATTTCTACATCTTTGTAATAATTAGGGGAGACATTATTTTTGAAAAGGATGATGTTTTGCTTGCAAATATAAACAAAATGTTGCTGAAATTTTGTATTTTTGTTATTCCATTCTTCATTTCGTGCTTCCGAACCAAACACATGAACGAAACCATTCCATTCTACTTTTTGCTCGTACCGAACATAGGAATGGAACCGACCCGTTCCTCTGGAATGGAACCATTCCATTCCATGACAGTTGGTTCCTGAACCAAACACACCCTAAGAGGAACATTTTCCTGGACTTTTTTGAAGTGATTTTAATGTTGATTATTTATGAAATGATTTTTGAGGGTTTCAACTAACCTCAATTCAACTTTCATAAACATAACTATGATGATGACATGATGAGATGCAAAGACAAAAAAGGCTAATCTTGGGTTGTGACAGGCATACTAGGGACATGGTGTTTTGTCTATGTATCCACGCATGTATCAAGTTTCCGGTTAATACAATTTGAGCATAAATAATAAAGATTTATCATGAATAAGGAAATATAAACTAACAACTTTATTATTGCCTCTAGGGCATATTTCCTTCAGTATCCCACTTGTACTAGAGTCAATAATCTAGATTTCATTGTAATGATTCTAGCACCCATGGAGTCTTGGTGTTTATCATGTTTTGCTCGTGGAAGAGACTTAGTCAACGGGTCTGCTACATTCAGATATGTATGTATTTTGCAAATCTCTATGTCTCCCTCCTTGACTAGATCATGGATGGAGTTGAAGCGTCTCTTGATGTGTTTGGTCTTTTTGTGAAACTTGGATTCCTTCGCCAAGGCAATTGCTCAAGTATTATCACAAAATATTTTCATTGGGCCCGATGCACTAGGTATTACACCTAGATCAGATATGAACTCCTTCATCCAGACTCCTTCATTTGCTGCTTCTGAAGCAGCTATGTACTCCGCTTCACACGTAGATCCCGCCATGACGCTCTGCTTGGAACTGCACCAACTAACAGTTCCACCATTCAGTAAAAATATGTATCTGGTTTGTGGCTTAGAGTCAACCAAATCAGTGTCAATGCTAAGCATCGATGTAACCATTTACACGAGCTCTTTGCCACCTCCATAAACGAGAAACATATCCTTAGTCCTTTTTAGGTACTTCAGGATGTTCTTGACCGTTGTCTAGTGATCCACCTGGATTACTTTGGTACCTCCTTGCTAAACTTATTGCAAGGCACACATCTGGTCTGGTACATAGCATAGCATACATGATAGAACCTATGGCTGAGGCATATGGAATGACTTTCATTTTGTCTCTATCTTCTGCAGTGGTCGGGCATTGAGTCTGACTCAACTTCACACCTTGTAACATAGGCAAGAACCCTTTCTTTGATTGATCCATTTTGAACTTCTTCAAAACTTTATCAAGGTATGTGCTCTATGAAAGTCCTATTAAGTGTCTTGATCTATCTCTATAGATCTTGATGCCTAATATATAAGCACCTTCACCAAGGTCTTTCATTGAAAAACTTTCATTCAAGTATCCTTTTATGCCATCCAGAAATTCTATATCATTTCCAATCAACAATATGTCATCCACATATAATATTAGAAATGCTACAGAGCTCCCACTCACTTTCTTGTAAATATAGGCTTCTCCGAAAGTATGTATAAAACCATATGCTTTGATCACCTCATCAAAACGTATATTCCAACTCCAAGATGCTTCCACCAGTCCATAAATGGATCGCTGGAGCTTGCACACTTCGTTAGCACCTTTAGGATCGACAAAACCTTCTGGTTGCATCATATACAACTCTTCTTTAAGAAATCCATTAAGGAATGCAATTTTGACGTCCATTTGCCAGATTTCATAATCAACAAATGCGGCAATTGCTAACATGATTTAGACAGACTTAAGCATCGCTACGGGTGAGAAAGTCTCATCGTAGTTAACTCCTTGAACTTGTCAAAAACCTTTAGCGACAAGTCAAGCTTGATAGACAGTAACATTACCATCAGCGTCAGTCTTCTTCTTGAAGATCCATTTATTCTATATGGGTTGCCGATCATCGGGCAAATCCACCAAAGTCCACACATTGTACTCATACATTGATCCTATCTCAGATTTCATGGCCTCAAGCCATTTATCGGAATCTGGGCTCATCATAGCTTCTTAATAGTTTGTAGGTTCGTCATGGTCAAGTAACATGACTTCCAGAACAGGATTGTCGTACCACTCTCGTGCGGATCGTGCTCTGGTTGACCTATGAGGTTCTGTAGTAACTTGATCTGAAGTTTCATGATCATTATCATTAGCTTCCTCTCTAGTTGGTGTAGGCATCACGGGAACGGGTTTCTCTGATGAGCTACTTCCCAAATTGAGAGAAGGTATAATTACCTCATCAAGTTATACTTTCCTCCCACTCACTTCTTTCGAGATAAACTCCTCTAGAAAGGTTCCATTATTGGCAACAAAGATCTTGCCTTCGGATCTGTGATAGAAGGTGTACCCAATTGTTTCATTAGGGTATCCTATGAAGATGCACTTCTTTGATTTGGGTTCGAGCTTATCAGGCTGAAGCCTTTTGACATAAGCATCGCATCCCCAAACTTTAAGAAATGACAGCTTAGCTTAATTGCCAAACCATAGTTCATACGGTGTGGTCTCAACGGATTTTGGCGGTGCCCTGTTTAACATGAATGCAACTGTCTCTAATGCATAACCCCAAAATGATAGTGGTAAATCGGTAAGAAACATCATAGATTGCACCATATCTAATAAATCAGTGTAATCGTGGTTCTAAGTCTGACAGTAGAAAGGGGGGTAGGTATGGAGAGGCAAGATCCTAGCTATGGAGTAGTTGTATACGCAAGGGATTTACGAGTTCAGGCCCTTCTCAGAGGAAGTAACAGCCCTACGTCTCGGAGCCCGGAGGCGGTCGACTGGATTATATGCGTATGAGTTACAGGGGTGTGAACCCTTTACACTGAGGAGGGGGTGGCTTATATAGAGTTCGCCAACCCTCTCCAGCCCTCAGTTATGCAGGGTTTAAAGTACATTAAGACAGGGGGTTACTGGTAACACCCACATAAAGTGCTATCATGACCATAAAGACTACTTAATGACAGACCGTTTGTGTGCAGAGTGACTCTAGATCTCCTAGCGGTCGAGTGAGTGGCATCATGGTCGAGTGTCTTTGAGTCCGTCGAGTGGAATCCTTCCAGGTCGACTGAAAGGTAGTTTCTTCTAGAGATGTCCTTGGGGAGGGTACTTTGGATAGGTCCATGACCCTACCCTAGGTACATGGCTTCATCATTAGCCCCCGAATGGATCGAGGTTTGAATGAGGAAGGAGTTGAGAATTCTTCCGACCCATCTTTTGTGTTATGAGTATGTCTTGTTCTGGATCAATGATCTTAGGTGACGGCACCAACTTCTTTTTCAGTCGCCTTGATCCATTCTTTGTATTGGTCGAATGACTTTTCTGTATTTGAAGATTTCCGAGCGACAAATCGGAGGAAATCTCCAGTCTGACAGGTTGTTTTGTCGTTCGCGGATTTAGCGGGATCAGAATTTCGGGAAGCGCGCGAGGCGGAGGAGACCGCGGTACTCGGACGGGATAAGGCAGGGACGCCTCGATCTTTGCGCCACCTTTTTCGCCATGTATCGCGCGTGCGACTGTTGCGGGATTTGACAGGATCGTCCGGGCCTACCAGTCAGTCACTCGGAAACGACCCCATATAAGGCGCCAGACGGCGGTTTTTTGAACAGTGCGCTCTTATTCCCCTCTCCTTCTTCCTCAAACTCGTCCACTGCACTCGCCTCCATCCCCACATTACTGCTTCTTGCGTGCTTCGCCGGCAACGATGGTGAAAGAGAAGACGGCGGCTTTGGAGCGGGCGAAGAAGGCGACGGCGAAGGTGAAGGGAAGGGCGACCAGTCGGGGTGGATCCTCGTCAAGGGCCGGCCTGCCGCAGGGCTGGATCCAGGGTGACTGGATCCGCTCGACGATCCGTCAAAAGGACCTCGCGATCTGGCTGACGAAGGACTGATCCTCCATGGATCAGTGAGGCTTCCGGGGAAGGAGTGGCAGCCGCAGCCTCAGGAGGGTGAGTGCGTCCTCTTGGCCACCCATGTTGATCGCGGATTTTCTTTGCCGCCCCATCCTTTCTTTCGGGGGTTTCTGAACTTCTTTGGGGCTCAACTCCACCACTTCACACCCAACTCCATAGTGTATCTCGCAGCTTTCGTGTCTTTGTGTGAGAATTTCTTAGGTTGCCGGCCGCATTGGGGCCTTTTCAAACACATCTTCACCTATCGCTCTCAGGCGGTGAAGAAAGCCAATCCGAGTGATGAGAGAACCCAAGTGATTCAAATGTGTGGGGGTCTCGGGGTCCAAATGAGGGGTAAAAGTGCTTTTCCAGCCATGGTCCTTCCTGAGTCGGTTCGAGGGTGGCAGTCGACCTGGTTCTACTGCCAAGACCAGCCGATGCCAGGGCAGTCGACTGGACTCCCTCCTTTCTCCATGGATCGAGTGAGCAAGCCGTCCTCTCTGAAGGTGGTCCCGGAGGAGAAGGCTCGGGTTAAGGTGTTGGTCAAGCGCGTAGTTCAACTTATCCGTGATGGGGTGACTAGCATGGACCTGCTGGAGGTTTTCCTTCGACGGCGCATCCAGTCGCTCCAGTATAGAGACCATCCGGTGTGGATGTACTCTGGCACTGAAAACACCACTCGGGTCCACCCGGAGGAGGTCGAGGATGCCACGTTGGAGAGGTGGATGACTGCCATAACAGGGAACAAGGACAACCCCCGAGGAGGTAGGAGGATCCCTCCACTCGACCATTCGTATCAGCCAGACAAGGTCCAATTCTGTACCCCCGACTCTGATCCAGCTTCCTTTATTCTGTGTTGTTAGAATTCAGTCGACTGATTCTTGTCTTGTTTGTTCTCTTCCAGGTCACTACCGAGATGTACTCGATACCCAATGGGGCGCAAGAATAGGTCGAGGAGGAGGAGGGGAGTGGAGGTGAAATTCAAGAGGAGTGGCAATCTGACGGTGAGGAGGATGAAGAAGACGACGATTCTGGTGAAGAGGTTGAGGAGGAAGAGGAGGAAGAGGTCGACCCTCCTCGCACTGAAAGGCGATCCAAGCTCGCCCATGACCCTGCAGTCGAGCATGGTAAAGCGACTGTGCCCGCTGGGCAGTCGACTAAACGTCCTCGGACGACCACTCCGGCGCCGACTGAGAAAGCATCGAAGCAACCCCGAGCGGCGCCGTCAAAGCCGACGAAGGCCCTGACAAAGATGAGGATGGCAATCCCTACTATTTCCGGGTAATAGTAGAACTTGTGTTTTCTCGTTTGGCATGAGTAAACTCTTGGTTGACTCGTTAGCTAACTGACTGATTTCTGGAATCTGCAATGCTGCTACCTCCGAGACCTCAGCCGGGAACGAGGACCATGAAATGGAAGATGCTGCTACCTCCAACCTTGGTATGATCTCTGTGGTTTCACTTTAAGTCGATTGGATCTTCATTTTTAACTTTGAATCTTTCTTGTAGCCCCACCTCATGTCATCGATCTCCCCGATGATGACGATGAGGAGCCGCTGAGGCAAAGGAGGAACAGGAAGACGTCTGTCGGGAAGACTGCTCAGGTTGTATCAGCGCCTGAGACGCTAGTTTCGGAGGGAGGCAACATCACTCGGGCTACTGTGTCCTTTGCGGTGCCGCTGACGAGTGCCCGCCGTTCATCGTCGAGTGCTGATCCGCCTTCCCTCTTCTCCACACACCACGTCCTAGAGGACCAAGCAGGTGCTGCCAAGGAAGCTATACGCTAGGCGGGGGTCATGATGGAGTAGGTGAAGGCGATCTGAGACGCGAGCCAAGCAGCTTATGATGCGAGCTCAGCCCTTCAGAGCAATGTCCAGGTTAGTTGATCACTGCCTGTTCTGTTAGGATATGGTACCTGAAAACTTTTCTTTATAAAGATCTTAGAATCTGTACACCCACTGGGTGTGTCGACTGAATATCTGGATTGGTGGGGGCACGCTGAGTGCACCCACTGGGTGTAGTCCCCGAGACTATGGTGGACTGCTGGCAGTCGACTATAGTCTTTATACTGTGAACTTTTTCTCTTTACTTTTTCCACTCGGTCTGGTCGAATGGAATCATGGAACCAGTGGGGGCACGCTGAGTGCACCCACTAGGTGTAGTCCCCGAGACCGTGGTCGACTGCTGGCAGTCGACTATGGTCTGAAGAACCTTTTTTTTAAACTGTGGCTGACTGCTGGCAGTTAGCTATGATTTGGGATCATAACCTTTTTGTCTCTTTCAGTCGACTGATCGATCCGAGCCGGTAGAACCAGTGGGGGCACGCTGAGTGCACCCACTGGGTGTAGTCCTCGAGACTACTGTTGAATATTTTGATTCGACTGTAGTCTTAGAAATGCTATGATTTTTCCTTTTAGTCACTCGGAAGTGATCTATTTTTGATGTCTGTCGACTGATCTTTCGCAGAAATCTTGCGAGCTTGTGGCTCGTTATACTGAGTTGGAGAACAAGCATATCCAGCTCGAACTTGATCTGAAGCTTGTCCAGGAGAACTTCACGAAGGCAAAGGAGGAGGCAAAAGGTATGTTTGGTGAGAACCTTGACGACTGCCCTTATTTTTTGTCCATTCCTGAGTCTGATCTCACTGTCATTTTGCAGATAAACTAAAGGATGCTCTGAAGAAGAAGGACCTTGACCTCGCCGAGGTGCAGAAAGCGGCTTCGGAGAAGACGAAACTCGCAAAAGAAAAGTTGGCTTCAATCAGCAAACTTGAAGAGGAGAATACCAATCTGAAAGCTGCTCTCGACGCGGCCAACAAGGAGGTCAGTCGACTGAAGAATGACAAGATAGCCCTGAGTGACAAGGCTAGCGAACTGGTGGGAAAGAAGAACGACTTAGAGGCTTATCTGGGAGGGCTCGCCAAGAAGTTATTCCTCATGCTCGAAGGTAATCCTTATATCCGACTGGCTTGCAATTATTGACTCATTGTAGGACTGCTAGCTTATCTTTGGGTTGTGTTTACAGAATTCTGCCAAAACTTTGAAGAGGAGACTAGTCGAGTGGAGACGGGTTTGGACCCCATCAACTCTCCTGTGAAGGATGAAGCTGCCATGAACGTGCTCCAACTGGAGTCTCGTGTTGCTACTGTGGTTGACTATCTTGCTAGGCTGAAGGTTGCAACATCGCGCGTCGACACATCACTCTGGCCAGGGGAAACACTTCAGAATGACCTTGAGTCTCTGATGACTCGACTGAACGAAGTTCCAAGTCGAGTGCAAGAATGAAAGAAGTCTTCTGCCAGGTGTGGTGCTGATGTTGCTCTGTCTCTGGTTCGGGTTCACTGCAAGGACGCGCGAGAGGACAAGCTGGCGTCCCTCAAGGTGGCCAATACCAAGAAGCATGATTTCCGATCTTTCATGGAGACCTTCATTGCTGCTGCCACTCGGATTGTAGATGGAATCGACCTGGACGAGTTTGTCGCGCCTTCCAGTCCTCCACCGGAGGAGTAAAAAACTTCTATGCTTGATGCCTTAAATTTGCCTCGGAATGCCGAGTGGTTTCTGTAACCGATAAACCTTAACAGGCTCGATACCTGAGTACTTCTGGATCCGTCGGATGCTATCTGAACTTGGTTTTGCCATTGAATTTGTTTGCATCTGCTTTCGAGTGAACATTTCTCTTCACTCGGTATATATTTTAGTGCTAGTGACGTACTCTTGCAGGTTGGAGTGCAGGTTGCAGTCGACCTGCATCCTTGCGGGTTGGGACATAGCTCACATTGAATTTGTGGCGAAGCTCAGAAGGAGAAGGTATCAGTCGACCTGCACCTCGTCGTCCTTGTGAGTCGAAATGGATTTCAAACTTAGGCGAGCATTGGGCTGCAGCTAAGCCCCAGAGTGAGAGGTTTGCTCTCCACTTGGTAGGATTTTCAAAAACTTAGGCGAGCACTGGGCTGCAGCTAAGCCCCTGAGTGGGAGGTTTGCTCTCCACTCGGTAGGATTTTCAAAAACTTAGGCGAGCACTGGGCTGCAGCTAAGCCTCCGAGTGGGAGGTTTGCTCTCCACTCGGTAGGATTTTTAAATACTTAGGCGAGTACTAGACTGCAGCTAAGCCCCCGAGTGGGAGGTTTGCTCTCCACTCGGTAGGATTTTCAAAAACTTAGGCGAGCACTGGGCTGCAGCTAAGCCCCCGAGTGGAGGTTTGCTCTCCACTCGGTAGGATTTTCAAAAACTTAGGCGAGCACTGGGCTGCAGCTAAGCCCCCGAGTGGGAGGTTTGCTCTCCACTCGATAGGATTTTCAAAAACTTAGGCGAGCACTGGGCTGCAGCTAAGCCCTGAGTGGGAGGTTTGCTCTCCACTTGGTAGGATTTTCTGTAGCATACCTCCGAAGGAGAAGGTAACAGTCGACCTGCACCTCGCCCTCCTTGCGGGGCGCACATTATATTAAATACTTAGGCGAGCACTGGGCTGCAGCTAAGCCCCTGAGTGGGAGGTTTTCTCTCCACTTGGTAGGATTTTCAGATACTTAGGCGAGTACTTGGACTGCAGCTAAGCCTCCGAGTGGGAGGCTGGCTCACCACTCGGTAGGATTTTGTTAAACTTAGGCGAGTACTTGGACTGCAGCTAAGCCCCCGAGTGGGAGACAGGCTCGCCACTCGGCAAGGATTTGAAAGTACTTAGGCGAAACAGATTCGCAGCTAAGCCCCCGAGTGGGAGACAGGCTCGCCACTCGGCAAGGATTTTTTTTTACAAACTTAGGCGAAACGGATTCGCAGCTAAGCCACCCACTGGGGGACTTCTCATGTAAACAAAAGTAACAATAATCACTAGGAAAATTATAACACTCTTGTCTTTGATAAATAAACTACATAAGTACTTTTTATTACAACTCATCCGAGTGAGTACTTTAAGTGTAAAAGGGGCGGAGCAGGTCGGCATTCCAAGCTCGTGGCTCATCTACCTGGAGACCGACATTGTAAATACGACATGCTCCATTGTGGAGAACTTTGGTGACGATGAAAGGACCTTCCCAAGTAGGGGAAAGTTTGTGCGGCTTCTGTTGGTCCACTCGGAGGACCAAGTCTCCTTCTTGGAAGGCCCGACTCTTCACATTTCTGGCGTAGAATCGACGCAAGTCTTGCTGATAGATGGTCGATCAGGTCATGGCCATCTCTCTTTCTTCTTCCAGAAGGTCGACTGCGTCCTGCCGGGCTTGCTCTGCTTCAACTTCAGAGTAGAGCTCGACTCGCGGTGCATTGTGAAGCAGATCACTCAGCAGAACCGCTTCAGCTCCATAGACCAGAAAGAATGGTGTTCTCCCAGTCGACCGATTTGGAGTAGTCCTCAATCCCCAAAGAACTGATGGAAGTTCGTCGACCCATGCGCCTGCTGCGTGTTTGAGGTCACGCATCAAACGGGGTTTCAGTCCTTTGAGAATTAGGCCGTTGGCTCTTTCTGCTTGTCCATTCGACTGGGGGTGGGCGACTGAAGCGTAGTCGACTCGTGTGCCTTGAGAAGCGCAGAAGGCTTTGAATTGGTCGGAATCGAAGTTCGACCCATTATCGGTGATGATGCTATGCGGAACTCCATATCTGAATATCAATTCTCTGATGAAGCTGATGGCAGTGCCGGCATCAAGATTTTTAATAGGCTTGGCTTCGATCCACTTGGTGAACTTGTCGACTGCCACCAGTACATGGGTGAAGCCGCTCCTGCCAGTTCTCAGTGGCCCAACCATATCTAACCCCCAAACAGCGAAGGGCCAGACGATTGGAATGGTCTTCAAGGCTGAGGCGGGCTTGTGCGACATATTGGAGTAGAACTGACATCCTTCACACTTGTCGACTATCTCTTTCGCCATTTCATTTGCTCTAGGCCAGTAAAAACCCGCTCGATATGCTTTAGCCACAATAGTCCGAGAGGATGCATGATGGCCACAGGTCCCCGAGTGGATGTCGTTGAGAATTATCTGACCCTCTTCCGGCGTTATGCATTTCTGACTGGCTCCAGTCGCGCTTTCTCTGTACAACTGTCCCTTCATGACAGTAAAGGCCTTGGATCGACGGACGATCTGTCGAGCCTCTTCTTCATTCTCTGGGAGCTCTTTCCTTAGGATATATGCGATGTAAGGCACTGTCTAGTCGGGAATGATAACCAGAACTTCCATGCTCAGGTCGACCACGGCTGGGACCTCGACTTCAGTCGGATCCGTGGCACTTTTTGGCTGCGGGGCTTCTTCGGTGAAAGGGTCCTCTTGAACTGACGGCGTGTGGATATGTTCCAAAAACACACCACTGGGAATAGCCTCTCTCTTGGAACCTATCTTTGCCAAATCATCGGCTGCTTGATTCTTCAGTCGGGGTATATGATGAAGCTCTAACCCCTCGAATTTCTTCTCCAGCTTTCTTACCGCGTTGCAGTAACCAGTCATAGCTGGGCTTCTGACGTCCCACTCCTTCATCACTTGGTTAACCACCAAATCTGAGTCGCCGTAGACCATGAGGCGACGGACGCCGAGTGAAATGGCCATACGCAACCCATACAAAAGTGCTTCGTATTCTGCTTCGTTGTTGGAGGAATCAAAGTGAATCTGGAGTACATATCTGAGCTTGTCTCCTCGGGGGGAAACCAACACTACCCTGGCACCAGAACCGTTCAGCATCTTAGAGCCATCAAAGAACATGGTCTAGTGCTCCGAGTGAACTTGAGTCGGCAGTTGCTGTTCAGTCCACTCGGCGAGGAAATCTGCTATTGCTTGGGACTTGATAGCTTTCTTTGCCTCAAATCGGATATCCAGGGGAAGGAGTTCAATCGCCCATTTTGCCACTCGACCAGTTGCATCTCTGTTGTGCAGAATCTCTGACAATGGGGCATCGCTGACGACTGTGATGGTATGGTCAGAGAAGTAGTGAGCAACTTTCTTCGTGGTCATATAGATCCCATATACAAGCTTCTGATAATGAGGGTATCTTTGCTTTGACGGGGTCAGAACTTCAGAAATATAATATACTGGGCGCTGAACTTTAAAGGCTTTTCCTTCTTCTTCCCGCTCGACCGTAAGTACTGTACTGACAACTTGTCCTGTGGCTGCAATGTAAAGCAACAAAGGCTCTTTGCTGATCGGGGCAGCAAGCACCGGCTGGGTGGAAAGCAGGGCTTTTAGCTCTGCAAATGCTGCATCAGCTTCAGGAGTCCACTCGAACTTGTCTGACTTCTTCATCAGTCGGTAAAGAGGCAATGCCTTTTCACCGAGACGAGAGATGAATCGACTTAAAGCGGCCAAGCAACCAGTAAGCTTCTGAACATCGTGCACACGCACAGGTCTTTTCATTCGGAGTATAGTGCCCACTTTCTCTGGATTTGCGTCGATTCCTCGTTCGGAAACGAGAAAACCGAGTAATTTTCCGCCAGGAACTCCGAATGTGCACTTTGATGGATTAAGCTTGATATCATACCTCCTGAGGTTGGCAAATGTTTCAGCAAGGTCAGTCAGCAGGTCGGAACCTTTGCGTGACTTGACCACAATATCATCCATGTACGCTTCCACATTCCGACTGATTTGAGTGAGCAAACACTTCTGAATCATCCTCATGAACGTGGCTCCGGCATTTTTGAGGCCGAATGGCATGGTGACATAACAGAAGCACCCGAATGGGGTGATGAAAGCTGTTTTGATCTCATCGGGTCCATACAGACGGATCTGATGGTACCCGGAATAGGCGTCTAAGAAAGACAGTCGCTCACATCCCGCAGTCGAGTCGACTATTTGGTCGATGCGGGGGAGAGGAAAATGATCTTTCGGGCAGGCCCGATTGATATGTTTAAAGTCAATGCACATGCGAAGTGACTTGTCCTTCTTGGGGACCATGACAACATTGGCGAGCCACTCGGAGTGGTAAATCTCTCGGATAAACTCTGCTGCTAAGAGCCGAGCCACCTCTTCGCCAATGGCTTTCCTTTTCTGGACGGCGGACCGCCGCAGATGTTCCTTGACAGGTTTCGCCTTTGAGTCGACTCGCAGACGGTGCTCAGCCAGCCCCCTGGGCACACCTGGCATGTCAGAAGGTTTCCATGCAAAGATGTCCCAGTTCTCATGGAGGAACTGGATGAGCGCTTCTTCCTATTTGGGGTCGAGTGTTGTGGAGATATTAGTCGGAGCAGCATTGGGGTCAGTCGGGTGGATGTGAACTGGCTTTGTCTCACCGGACGATTGAAACGCTGATTCTGTAGCAGGCTTCTTAGCTCGCAACAAATCACTCGGGTCTGCATTTTTCTGGTGTTCCTGCCACTCTTCTGCTACCATCTGAGCATCGGCAATCTTTGAGCCTTTCTGAAAGCACTCTTCCGCCTTCTTGCGATTACCAGTAATAGTGATCACACCTTTGGGGCCAGGCATCTTCAATTTGAGGTACACGTAACATGGTCGAGCCATAAAACGTGCGTAAGCTGGCCTGCCCAAAATAGCGTGATAGGCACTCTAGAAATCTACAACCTCAAATGTCAACTTTTCCTTGTGGAAATGTTTGGAATCTCCGAAAACCACATCAAGAGCTATCTGGCCGAGTGACGCAGCCTTCTTGCCAGGAACGACTCCATAGAAACTCATGTTGCTGGTACTGAGTCTGGACATCGGAATGCCCATCCCTTTCAGTGTCTCTGCGTACAATATATTCAAGCTACTGCCACCATCCATCAACACTTTAGTCAGTCGAGTGCCTTCGACGACTGGGTCGACCACCAGAGCTTGCCTCCCAGGGGTGGCTATGTGTGTCGGGTGATCGGACTGGTCGAAGGTGATGGCAGTCTGAGACCATTTCAGATAATTGGGAGTCTCCGGAGCAACCATATTCACTTCTCGGTTGATAACTTTCAATCGACTTTTGCTCTCAACGTCAGCAAAAATCACCAGAGTGGAATTCACCTGGGGATATTCCTCATCACTATCCCCCTTGTCCTCAATTTTGTCCGACTCCTTTTCCTTATCTTTGGGTTGTTTCCCTTGGAATTGCTGTATCAAGAGCCGACACTGTCGAGTGGTATGCTTCGGGTAAATGCCTCATCTTTCTTTGTGTGGATGTGGCATGGCAAATCCATCACGTCATTTCCTTCCTTGTCTTTCACCTTCTTAGGGTTCCAAGGAGCTTTGGGCTTCCCTTTAAACTTTCATTGAGTCACGGCCAAGGCTTCTCTAGGAGCAGCTGGCTCGGCTTTCCGCTTCTGTTTCCGACTGGAGTTCCCTCCCCCAGTTTCATGAGCGGTTGGCTTGTACTTGCCACTCCTGAGTCGGTCTTCTTCTTCACCGTTGGCATACTTGGTGGCAATCTCCATCATCCGACTCAGGGTCATGTCTCCGGTCCGACCGAATTCCAAACTTAACTCCCTGTTCTTAACACCTTCTTTGAAGGCACAGACTGCTTGGTGATCAGATACATTTTCCACGGTGTGATGCAACGTGATCCACCTCTGGATGTAATCCCTCAGAGTCTCATTCGACTTTTGCACACAAACTTGCAGCTCTGTCAACCCTGCTGGTCGCTTGCAAGTTCCTTCAAATGTTCTAACAAACACTCGGGCAAGATCTTCCCAAGTGTAAATGCTGCTAGGCGCCAACTGATTCAGCCACGCTCTGGCCTGAGCCTTCCAACATAAGAGGCAGGTGTTTCATGGCTACCTCATCATTGCCGCCGCCAATCTGAATAGCCACTCGGTAGTCTTCAAGCCAAGTATCGGGCTTGGACTCGCCGGTGAACTTACTGACTCCAGTCGCCAACCTGAAATTGGGAGGAATCACCGCGGCCCTGATGGATCTGCTAAAACACTCTGGTCCTGAGACGTGAACTCTGCTGCTGGTGGGCACATCTCGGTCATGGCCTTCTCAGTGAGCTCTGTTCCGATCGACCAAACCTTGAACGATGATGGATCTCGCATCAAAGCCTGGTTCTCTGGGGTCGACTGGAACCCTTCGCCCAACACTGCGCTGGCGTCTGTCATCTTGCTGTACGACCCACCTCTTGGGGGTGGAGTGGGCACTCGATGCCGATCATCACGATTGAATCGGTCATCATACTGATCACGCCGACCTCCACTTCCCTCACGCCTCGGGGGCGATCTAGGGCTATGGGCCGACTGGACTGAATTCGCAGCGGCGGATCTGCTGTGAATCCTGTTCCGCGACTGTGATACGGCTGAATTTTGATCTCCTGCTGCCTGGAGCAAATCTCTGATCTGCATCAAGCCTCTTCCAGTCTCTGACTGGGAAGGCTGAATTGAATCTGCTATACGGGCTGCAGCTGCTAAATTCTGAATCGGAGTTTGATATACCTGAGTTGGTGGTGGAAAGAGCTGACATCGACTGGAGTCCGGGACCCGTTGCCGTGCACGCTCGTCGAGTGCTCGCTGGAGGTTCTCCAGTCGAGTGCGCTCAGCCAAGTTGGCCAAACGCGCGTCCTCTAAGGCGCGAGCCTCGGGGGTTTCTCCAACGATAGGAGTATGCAGCGCATCCATGTTCCAGCGGCGAAGATCTTCCCTTTGCAGCGAAGTGAGTGGCTCGGGTTGATACTCTTCGTGGACCTGCGCTGGGTTGCCTCCACCGTTGCCTCTGTCGGTGCGGGGGAAGCCGGGAGGACTGCGCGGTCCATTGACCATCAGGACCTCCGCCGCTGGATCACTGTTGTCGCACTCGGATGCAGTCTCTGCGGAGCCAGTCGACAGGTCGAACAGGCCGTAGAGGGATTCGTCGGGCTCGATTGCCGCGACTTGGGGGATGGCCGACTGGCGGGCCACCGCATGCCTCACCCACCGCTGAAGCCTCGACCGACCGGAACATTTGCACCGGCGGGAAGCAGGGAGGGAGGATGACACAATGATCGACCGATACTGGGTCGACGGTTGCTGCAGGAGGACGCCGCGGACACACGCGCGAAAGTGTGTCGCTCCGCGGATCGGGAGCGCATCGATGTCGAGTGGAGCCTCCTGAAGCCAAGCAGAGTCGTCGGCGATGAACGTGAGCGCGCCGAGATGGATCTCGCGGCCCTCGACCAAAACTCCACCTGAAACCATGGTGAAGGTGATCGGAAAAAATTGCAACTTCTCCAATAAGTCGCTAAGACACCTGCCCCATGGTGGGCGCCAACTGTCGTGGTTCTAAGTCTGACAGTAGAAAGGGGGTAGGTATGGAGAGGCAAGATCCTAGCTATGGAGTAGTTGTATACGCAAGGGATTTACGAGTTCGGGCCCTTCTGGGAGGAAGTAACAGCCCTACGTCTCGGAGCCCGGAGGCGGTCGACTGGATTATATGCGTATGAGTTACAGGGGTGCGAACCCTTTACACTGAGGAGGGGGGTGGCTTATATAGAGTTGGCCAGCCCTCTCCAGCCCTTAGTTATGCAGGGTTTAAAGTACATTAAGACAGGGGGTTACTGGTAACGCCCACATAAAGTGCTATCATGACCATAAAGACTACTTAATGACAGACCGTTTGTGTGCAGAGTGACTCTAGATCTCCTGGCGGTCGAGTGAGTGGCATCATGGTCGAGTGTCTTCGAGTCCGTCGAGTGGAATCCTTCCAGGTCGACTGAAAGGTAGTTTCTTCTAGAGATGTCCTTGGGGAGGGTACTTTGGATAGGTCCATGACCCTACCCTAGGTACATGGCTTCATCACCCGCCATGAGTCTCAACATTCATCGGACTGCATACATCAGTATGTGTTATTTTCAGTAAGTCGTTAGCTCGATTTTTAGTCATTTTGCCCATGAGGCATGGTTCGCAAGTATCAAATGATTCATAATCAAGTGATTCCAAAAGTCCATCTGCATGGAGTTTCTTCATGTGCTTTACACTAATATGACCTAAACGGTAGTGCCACAAATATGTTGCACTATCATTATCAACTTTGCATCTTTTGGCATCACTATTATGAATATGTGTAGCAAAATATTCGAGATTGAACAGAAATAGACCACTCTTCAAGGGTGCATGACCATAAAAGATATTACTCATATAAATAGAACAACCATTATTCTCTGATTTAAATGAATAACTGTCTCGCACTAAACAAGATCCATATATAATGTTCATGCTCAACGCTGGCACCAAATAACAATTATTCAGGTCTAAAACTAATCCTGGAGGTAGATGTAGAGGTAGCGTGCCGACGGCGATCGCATCGACCTTGGAACCATTCCCAACGCGCATCATCACCTCGTCCTTAGACAATCTTCACTTAATCCGTAGTCCCTGTTTCGAGTTACAAATATGAGCAACCAAACCGGTATCAAATACCCAGGCACTACTACGAGCACCCGTAAGGTACACATCAATAACATGTATATCAAATATACCTTTGTTCACTTTGCCAGCCTTCTTATCTGCCAAATACTTGGGGCAGTTCCGCTTCTAGTGACCAGCCCCTCTGCAGTAGAAGCACTCAGTTTCAAGCATGGGTCCAGCTTTGGGCTTCTTCCCGGGAGTGGCAACTTGCTTGCCATTCTTCTTGAAGTTCCCCTTCTTTCATTTGCCCTTTTTCTTGAAACTAGTGGTCTTGTTAACCATTAACACTTGATGCTCCTTCTGGATTTCTACCTCCGCGGCTTTGAGCATTGTGAAAAGCTCGGGAATAGTCTTTTCCATCCCTTGCATATTATAATTCACGAAGCCTTTGTAGCTTGGTGGAAGTGATTGAAGAACTCTGTCAATGACACAATCATCTGGAAGATTAAGTCCCAGCTGTGCCAAGTGATTATGATATCCAGACATTATGAGTATGTGTTCACTGACAAAAGTGTTCTCCTCCATCTAGCAGCTATAGAACTTGTTGGATACTTCATATCTCTCAACTTGGGCATTTGCTTTAAATATTAACTTCAACTCCTGGAACATCTCATATGGTCCATGATGTTCAAAACGTCTTTGAAGTCCCGATTCTAAGTCGTAAAGCATGGCACACTGAACTATCGAGTAGTCATCAGATTGAGCTTGCCAGACGTTCATAACGTCAGCATCTGCTTGTGCAGCAGGCCTTTCACCTAGCGGTGCATCAAGAACATAATTCTTTTGTGCAGCAATGAGGATAATCCTCAAGTTACGGACCCAAGTCTGTGTAGTTGCTACCATCATCTTCCAACTTAGCTTTCTCTAGGAACGCATTAAAATTCAAAGGAACGGTAGCACGGGCCATTGATCTACAACATAGATATGCAAAAATTATCAGGACTAAGTTCATGATAAATTAAGTTCAATAAATCATATTACTTAAGAACTCCCACTTAGATAGACATCCCTCAAGTCATCTAAATGATACATGATCCAAATCAACTAAACCACGTCTGATCATCACGTGATATGGAGTAGTCATCAATGGCGAACATCTCTATGTTGATCATATCCACTATATGATTCACGTTCGACCTTTCGGTCTCTAGTGTTCTGAGGCCATGTTTGTACATGCTAGGCTCATCAAGTTTAACCCGATTATTCCGCATGTGCAAAACTGGCTTGCACCCGTTGTATGTGAGCATAGAGCATATCACACCCGATCATCACGTGGTGTCTCAGCATGAAGAACTTTTGCAACGGTGCATACTCGGGGAGAACACTTATACCTTGAAATTTAGTTAAGGGATCATCTTATAATGCTACAGCCGTACTAAGCAAAATAAGATGCATAAAGATAAACATCACATGCAATCAAAATATGTGACATGATATGGCCATCATTATCTTGTGCTTTTGATCTCCATCTCCAAAGCAACGTCATGATCTCCATCGTCACCGGCTCGACACCTTGATCTCTATCGTAGCGTCGTGGTCGTCTCGCCAACTATTGCTTCTACAACTATCGCTACCGCTTAGTAATAAAGTAAAGCAATTACATGGCGTTTGCATTTCATACAATAAAGCGACAACCATAAGGCTACTGCCAGTTGCCGATAACTTTTACAAAACATAATCATCTCATACAACAATGTATATCACATCATGTCTTGACCATATCACATCACAACATGCCCTGCAAAAACAAGTTAGACATCCTCTACTTTGTTGTTGCAAGTTTTACGTGGTTGCTACGGGCTTCTAGCAAGAACCGTTCTTACCTACGACACAAAACCGCAACGGTGATTTATCAAGTTTGTTGTTTTAACCTTCAACAAGGACCGGCCGCAGTCAAATTCGATTTAACTAAAGTTGGAGAAACAGACACCCGCTAGCCACCTTTATGCAAAACTAGTTGCATGTCTGTCGGTGGAATCGGTCTCATGAATGTGGTCATGTAAGGTTGGCCCGGGCCACTTCATCCAACAATACCGCCGAATCAAAATAAGACATTGGTGGTAAGCAGTATGACGATCACCGCCCACAACTCTTTGTGTTCTACTCGTGCATATCATCTACGCATAGACCTGGCTTTGATACCATTGTTGGGAACGTAGCATGCAATTTCAAAAAAATCCTACGCTCACGCAAGATCTATCTAGGAGATGCATAACAACGAGAGGGGGAGAGTGTGTCCATGTACCATCATAGACCGAAAGCGGAAGCGTTTGCCAACGCGGTTGATGTAGTCGAACTTCTTATTGTTCCGACCGGTCAAGTACCGAACGTACGGCACCTCCGAGTTCTGCACACGTTCAGCTCAATGACGTCCCTCAAACTCTTGATCCAGCAGAGTGTCGAGGAAGTAGAAGAGTTTTGTCAGCACGATGGTGTGGTGAGAGTGATGGTGAAGTTATCCGCGCAGGGCTTCGCCTAAGAACCACTTGAATATGATCGGAGGCGTAAACTATCGAGAGGGGGGGGGGGGGCGCCGCACACGGCTAACAAACGTTGGTATGTCTTCTAGGCACCCCCCCCCCCTTCATATATATAGGTGGGAGGGAGAGGGGGAAGCCAAGGGGGCGCCCAAGTAGGAGGAATCCTACTTGGGGCCCTAATCCTATTCGGTCCCCTCCCTTACCATAATTCCCAAAGGGGAAAGGAAGGAGGAGGGGGGAGAAGGAAGGGGGAGGACGAATCCCTCCCCTTCCTTTCTCTCTTCTCCTCATTCCTCCCCCCCCCCCAAATTTTGTCCTACATGGGGCGCAACAGCCCCTTAGAGGGTGATTTGTCCCACTCTTGGCCCACTAGGCCCATGTAGTTGCCGGGGGGATGCCCGGAACCCCTTCCGGTGACCCGATATGTACCCGATACCCCGGAACACTTCTGGTGTCCGAATGCCATCGTCTTATATATCAATCTTTACCTCTCGACCATTTCGAGACTCCTCGTCATGTCTGTGATCTCATCCGGGACTCCAAGCAACATTCGGTCAGCAAATCACATAACTCATATAATACAAAATCGTCATCAAACATTAAGCGTGCTGACCCTACGGATTCAAGAACTATGTAGACATGACCGAGACACCTCTCTGGTCAATAACCAATAGCGGAACCTGGATACTCATATTGGTTCCCACATATTCTACGAAGATCTTTATCGGTCGAACTATTATGACAATATACGTTATTCCCTTTGTCAACAGTATGTTACTTGTCCGAGATTCGATCGTCGGTATCTTCATACCTAGTTCGATCTTTCTACCGGCAAGTCTCTTTACTCGTTCCGTAATGCATCATCTTACAACTAACTCATTAGTCACTTTGCTTGCAAGGCTTCTTATGATGTGCATTACCGAGAGGGCCCAGAGATACCTCTCCGATACTCGGAGTGACAAATCCTAATCTCGATCTATGCCAACCCAACAAACACCTTCGGAGATACTTGTAGAGCATATTTATAATCACCCAGTTATGTTGTGACGTTTGATAGCACACAAGGCATTCTTCCGGTATCCGGGAGTTGCATAATCTCATAATCGGAGGAATATGTATTTGACATGAAGAAAGCAGTAGCAATAAAACTGAACGATCATAATGCTAAGCTAACGAATGGGTCTTGTCCATCACATCATTCTCCTAATGATGTGATCTCGTTCATCAAATGACAACACATGTCTATGGCTAGGAAACATAACTATCTTTGATTAACGAGCTAGTCAAGTAGAGGCATACTAGGGACACCGTGTTTTGTCTATGTATCCAAACATGTATGAAGTTTCCGGTTAATACAATTCTAGCATGAATAGTAAACATTTATCATGAATAAGGAAATACAGAATAACAACTTTATTATTGCCTCTAGGGCATATTTCCTTCAATAAACCTATTGGCGCAAGGAGATAGGGATGTCGCCAATCAAGTATAATTGACTTAGCCAGTCTGAATGCATTGGCACCCCCTTTTGCTTGAATATGTTGATTCAGTAGAACTCCATAATGGGGAATAGCACCCAAGAGAGATCGCCAATAATGAATTTTAACCTTGGGAGGAACATTCAAAGACCATAAGATATTCTAGATCGGGCTAGATGAGGGACCGAGTTGATTTGTTCTTCTTGGCTTCTTTCCATGTTGATTTTCCCACTCACAATAGTACGCCGATCTCACTGAAAACATGCCATTTTATTGAACTGCCACGCAACGAAGTCCTCCATAACGTGTTGAGCTAGAGGGAACATCGAGCATGTATTGACTACAACATAGCGTTTACCAACTCGGTATCCCAAGCTCGGTTACCCTCATCCATGAGCTCATAAACTTTTGGGAACACAATATTACTTCTTTAAGTCATAATCACACTCGAAGAGTTGGATGGGATCCATGGGTCATCCCAGATATTAGTCTTCGTACCATTGCCAACCCGCCAAATATGGCCTCGTTTAAAGGTATGCATACCCGTCCATAGACTTTGCTAGGTATAAGTGTTGTCCTTCTTCAATTCACAATTCAATAGATCGCCAGAAGGAAAGTACTGAGCTTTGAGGATTTTTGCACAAAGGGATTCATAAGTAACCTCCAACATTGCTTTGGAAACAATGCAAGTCTCTAAACCCCATACCACCTTTCATTTTAGGGACACACATGTTTCACCATGCAATTCAATGCATATGCTTCTTCTAATCCTCATTTCCCCGCCAGTATCGGGACATAGCAGTAGTAGTCCCTTCACATATTGGCACAGGTAGCTTGAGAACAGACATTGCATGATGGTAAAGCTTTGGATGACAGCCTTAAGCAAAACCTCATTTCCACGAAAAGACGGTTTATTTCCCTTCTATCCTCTCAAACGAGCACAAACTGTATCAATCAAATGTTGGAAACAATTCGATCTATCCACCCCTACAATAGGAGGGGACCAAGGTACTTGTCTATAATCGACTCACTCATAATATTCAACTAGCTAATTGCCCGTGCGTTACAACCGGGCGGGGGGGGGGGGGGGGGGGGCATACATATTGTAATGGTTTAGCACTAATCGTGTCCGATATAGACCTTACACCCACTATATTCTATATTTTTGTAAGATTGATTTGAGTCGAGTATGTGCAGGAGAGGCAAGGAAAGTCTTGAGAGGTTTTCATACCATTTGATTTGATTTCGATATGAGTAGGGGAAGGCAAGCAAAGTTTAATATTTGATTTGATTTCATTGAGTTAATGCAACACATGTTTTTGATAATATTTGATTGAGTTAATACAGGACATGGTTTTTAATAGGACTAGAAAAGAAAGTACCGCTTTCATTTGGATTATTCCAAAAAAAAGGGGGGGGGCACATGGAAAGGAAAAAATGTAGGGAAGGTACCAACTCCCCTTTTAACAATAGTGCACACCTCCCCTTTGTTTCCACATCAGTGCATGGCAAACTGCCTGGAAGCTTGACAATAATCAAGAAGGATTCTTCCCAGGCTATTACCATTTTAAAGACGGGTTCCCTGCATATGAATAATTTTTATCATAGTGGACCCTATTGTAAAATGTACTTCAGTCTAATCAAATAGCATAAGATTTAATTGTTTTTGGGTTGGTTTCAACCCCCAAATTTCTTACAGATATCTTGTGAACTGAACTTTTGAGAATGTGGATGTAATTCCTTCTCCTAAGTAATTAAAGTCCTATTCCTTCGCACAAAAAGGAGAGGCCCTAGAATATGTACAACTAGGCCCACACGGTTTCGACCACTGATAACAGCACATGAATTTTAAAACCTATAAACAAGGAATTGACCCAGGATAAAGTCAGTAGTTTGTGCAACAAACCTGTCGTTTCAAGGACATGGGGCTATGGAAACAGAACACAGGGTATAAACCAAAAATGCAAGTGAGCAGTGTTGCTCCATAATAAGAGAAAAAACTATCATGTTTGCCACTTATACAATTTAAAAGCCCATAGCAGGAGATGGCAGTTGCGCACAACATTCACAGTAACTTATATATTGATCAAAACTGGTACTCAAAACAACAGCACAGCGGAGCCTGGCACACCGCACACTTGCACTTGCAAGTTCAAAGCTCTCCGTTACAAACATATAAGCAAGCGGGTCTACAAAATCGCTTACATTTTATCTATAACAGTAAAGACCAGAGCCTTACATTATACCTATAACAGATAAAGACCAAAGCACCACAGCCGACTGACTCCTCAGCCAGAACTCACAAAACTTAGAAACATACTACGTATGTCGCAGGTGAGGATCACAATGTAGATCCTTAGACTCAGTGGATGATAATTACACGGTGAGTTTGTGTGGTGTTGGGGATGGGTCTAGATGCTGGAGGTGAAGGGCAGCTACGAGCCCCTGCCAGGTTTCACCAGGGCGAGCGGATGTCTTCAACTCCACAAGTTTCCTGTGCTTCTTGTAGTAATCTTCCAGCTGCTTGGTCTGCAAATTGAATGTTTCATATAATCATATTGCTAACCATGTGTTCCCACTATCAGGCTCAGTTGTAATAGCATAAAACCCTCTATATGTTTCTTGTGTTTCAGATAGCATAAAAAATACTGGTTTTTGTTAGATAAAACTGAAATTCGTGTGGTCCCCTAAGTGCGAAGCAAAGCTGAGATCTATCATAACCAACCATACATATTCAAACAAAAAAATGGCCAAGATGAAAATACCTGCTCAGCATAAGCACGCAGCTTCTCCATCCTTGGGTTTTCCAGGCCTATAACAGAAGCATGTTGTGCCTGAGCAGGCCATGTAGAGCTTCCAAGGGAGAGATTACGCTCCCTAGACACCAGACTGCTGACACCAAAATGCTGCCCACAGTGGGAACATATGTCGCCTCCAGATCGCTTCTTCATGAAACAGTTACCAGCACATTTGAAGTTCAGAACCAAGTCGATGTCAACGATCTCATCAAGAATCTCCTAAAATATGAGAACAGTCAGAGCACTGGAAGCATCTAACCATCAACGCATGATAACAGTAAGTGCTCTTTTGTCCAAGCATATAAGGTAACTGGGGACCTACAGCTTGCACACGGGTACGTGGGATTCCGTCAAGGATAAATCCATTTTCACCCTTGTAGTATCCCTCCTCGAGACGCTTAGTCAGCAACCCAAATATGATATCCTCTGGCACAAGCTTCCCTTCATTCACCGAATTAGCAATCTGTCAATATGCAATGCAAAAACCATTTAGCACAACTGAATACCCACAAAACCACAACCAACTGCTGTAATTTTCAACATACTCGTACAATAGTTATATACTCCCTCCGTCTGAAAATACTTCTCATTAAAATGGATAAATAGAGATGTATATAGAACTAAAATACATCTAGATACATCCCCTTTTCATTTTGATGACAAGTATTTTCGGACGGAGGGAGTAATAGTGTCCACTTATGAAACAGAAATATAATGAGCGGACATTCCAATAGTGGCCTTGCAGCGCGACACGCTCATGGCCGTGTGATTCCCTGGCACGATCGTGCACCCGTGTCCATGATAGGGGCCAGGTTCACGTGGAAGGCAGAACGGCCGGTGCGTTCATGCCATCGTGCCGTAGCCAGCTCCTTTGTGAAATGGTTCTCATTGTGTACGATTAAGAAACCCTACCAACTACTCTCCAGCTGTTCAAGAAAAGTAGAAGAAGAGGGTCGGACAAATGCAGGGCAAAGTTGGAAGCATGTATATGCAGACGGCCGCCCTCCACAAGATGCCAGAGTTGAATGTTCCAAACTTGCTTATGAAAACCCTCGCATGTGGAATTCCCGAATTGCCCCCACAGCACCATGTGAACATAAGCAAATTACGGTGTTGTCCCAGTCATCGCCTAAGTGCAGGACGCGGAGAAAGACATGGCCGCCACACTCCTCTCCCAGCATCATACGGTCCAGTATATTAAGCATAAAAATATGGACGGAAATACTCATGTGATATTGTCTGAATGGTAGCCTTTAAATAAGGACTAGGAAATTGTGGCCAAGAAAGTTTCTTCTGATTTGTGTAATAACTCGTGGGAAATATGGGGAAAAGTTGGAGAACTTTGCTAGTCCAGCGAAAAGTTGTGGCCTTGGAGAACTTGGGGGGAAAGATCACATGAGTCCGTCCATAAGTCGCGAGAAATTTCGAGAAGCGAGCAAGAAATTGACTAGGAAGCGTAAAAATCTGTCAGGGGGAAATGGCGCGGCTTTTCATCAATTAGGCAAAGGATTCGTGTGGATGTTCCAAATTGACGAAACCCCTTGAGATATCTCCAAAAATTAGTCAAAGCGAGAAAAATCTCCAGAATTTCTGGCGCCGATCCGACTCAAATGATCATGGTTAGTATCGCGGGGAGGACCCGTGGCCGCAAAATTGCTCCATGGAGAAACGGATGGCAGCTCAGATTACAACCAAATGCAGTAAAGGCATTCGAATACCCGTATGAGAATCAGAGAATTCAGAGCGAGCACGAGGCCGAACCTTCTTGTAGAGCGAGGATGTGGGGCTGAGCTCCTGCCTGACGAGCGTGCCCATGGAGATGTACGGCACGGCGAGGACCTCGGCGAGGCGCGCGGCGTGGGCGTGCTTCTGCGGGCCGGGGCGGCCCATCACCACCCACTGCACGCCCCTGGGACCGCCGTCCGCCGGGCAAGACTCCGCGGCGGGCGCCGATGCGCGGGCGCGCTGCCGCCGCGCCTCCTCCTCCTCCTCCTCCCACTCGGTCCAGCACGCATCGTCCTCCGCCAGGGCGGCCGCCGATGCCGCGAGCCTGCGGTGGTGCGGCGCGGCCGGAGCCAACGCGCGGGAGAAGGATCTGGCGGCGCCGGCGAGCCGCAGGATGCCGGACATTGCTGATGAGGAGGGGGGCGGCGGCCGCCGCTAGGGTTTGCGCGGCGTAGGGTTTTGGGGGCCGGGTCGGTGGTGGGTGCGCGTGGGGAAATCGTGGGGCTGGAGATTCGGCCGCTCCTTTTCTTCGTTGAGATGGAGATTGCACGGAGCCGCTTCTCTTTTCTTTATGCTGGTGGTGGTGGCCTATGGAACTGTGAAAGGGACAAAAGCTCACAGTCACAAGCGGGGATTCCTCCAGAATCATGTGGAATTCATACTCCTGCAAACCATTTATGGATACATACATTTCGTTCGTGTCGACGATCAACCATGAAAATTTAGTTGGTCTTTTTTATGTAGAAACATGAGAATTTAGTTTTTTTTTCTCCAGCAGAACTGAGAATTGAGAATTTATTCACAGTAATAGGACTATAGTAAGCTAAAAAAAAACTGAAATAGAGCCTAGGACATGAAAATTTAGTTGGTCACGATCAACAATTTAGTGTTGCCTTATTTCTTGTCGTCATAATCAACTTTCTTTTAACATAAATACCTCTCTTTTATTAGCTTGTGATAGTTGTTACATCTTTATGAGGCAATACTAATTGTTACTTCTTCCGTTTCAAAATAGATGACCCAATTTTATACTAACTTGTTGAGTCTTCTATTTGAAAACGGAGGGAGTACGGTCAAACCAAGGTTAGCTCGCTGAAGCCTCTTCAAAGTTCAAACTAGCTACCGCATGTAGAAAATCCAGCCAACATAGCTAAGGTTACGTAGTTTTTTTTTCTCACGTGCTATCAATTTTGCTCCTCTACTAAAATATTCAAAACTAGGTTTTTTGGGGGGAGGGGGGAAGTTCAAACCTAGTTTGTGCTTGAAGATCACTGCAGCTACCCCGGAAAGTCTATTCTGAGCTCGAGCTCATGTGTGCTCGTAATTCCTTCCGTCCAGTCGTGTTGGGGATATAACTATTTGTGTAAGCCGTCCAGGAGGGGCCGGGTTACGCAAAGAAGACTCACCAGAAAGAAGCCCAAGATCAAGCATGAAGATGGCGGTTCAATAGAGGGCTTGAGGCCCACAGACGACTTAAGGCCCGTTGTAGTAAAGCGCCACAATGGCATGACTTGTATCATAAGATAGATTTAACTAGACACCGAGCCGGACACTGTTTATAAGCCGGTCGGGACTCTGTAAGCCACAGGCGTCAACCCGTGTATATAGGGGGACGACCTGCTGGGGGCTTAGGGCAGGAAACAACTCATCGAGAGTCGGGCATAGCGTATCTCGCTCCCTGGTCATCGAAACATCAATACCAACCCAACTAGACGTAGGCCTTACCTTCATCATAAGGGGTTGAACTAGTATAAACCTCTCGTGTCCTTTATCCCGATTAACCCCTTCAAGCTTCCTAGTTGCGATGGCTCCACAACTAAGTCCTTTCACGAGGACATCTGAAGAGACAATTCCACACAGTTGGCGCCCACCGTGGGGCCAGCGCACGGTGGATTTGAGTTCTTGAAGGGCAACTTCGAAGGGCTCAAGGGATACGTAGTGGGACGGATGACCAAGAGTCGTCGCGGCAAGATCTACATCGACGATGAAGGCTGGGGCCCCGACACTGGCTTAATTGAGTACGGGTACCGGGTCCCCTTCGGCGGAATCCACGTCTTCATCGGCCGGATCGGAGAACCGGGCCCTGAGCCGACAGCTGCACCGACCTCATCGAGACGGCTCAGCGTGCGAGAAAGACCCGAGCTCAACCCGTCATGAAGCGTGCTTTCGTGGGCTGCATCCACGGAGAGGAACTTTCCGAAGGATCTGAAGACGGTGGTGAGACGACCGTTCTCTTAGATGGTGATTCGTCCGCCGGTTCAACAGATTCGTTGTACCAGGTGCAAGACGGTGTGCTCGGGGGCTGTTCCGATGGCACCAGTATTCCGGACCCCTGTGAGCCGCCAAGATGGGCAGGAGTCTTCATGGCTGGGACTCAGCCCGGTTCAAATTCCACAGCTGCTGCAGCAATAACGTCCGGGACAGGAGTGGCCGGGGCAGGAGGCCCTGTGCGCCCGTCGGCTCAGGTGTTGATAGATCTCATGGACAAGCTTACGGCCCTGTTAACCGCCACGGTTATCCCTGCAAACAAGGATGAGCATGACACGGAGGTAGCACGGGTGCGTGAGGAAATAGCTCAGGCCAAGGAGGCCTTAGAAGCTGAGGACACTAGGTTAGCCGCAGAGCGGGCGGCTCTGGATGCACGGGCGCAACGGCTACAGTCAGAAGCTTACTAGCTCACGATGAGCTTAAATGCGTCCAATGAGGTTATGAGGAGGAGACATCAGAAAACCCAGTCCCGTTTACCTCCGAACTACGACCCTCGGGTTCTTTTTGCTACACCCGGAGCCGGCCCAAGTAACCCGCCCGAGACCAATCGGTTTATGACAGCCGGAGCAGGAGGAACAGCTCAGCCTCGAGAGATGCCACCTCCTCATGTGAGCATGGCACCACCGCATTATGTGTCGATATCACCTGGTCACTTTTCCAACCCCATGGAGAACTTAATCGCGGCTTCGGCGCGTTTGGCGGCTCTTCCCATGGACGGTGATGACCCGACAGCGGTGGAGACCCATAGGGTCAGAGAACTTCTCCAGACGGCCTTGGCTCAGCAAGAGACCTATTCTTACAGCCGGGACAGGATTCATTCAACTCCTCCGCCTTGGTTAGCACCGCCTCGTCAGAACCAGAGCCCGAGTTACAGCAGGCACATGGAGTCTGAAGCTTTGTCAAGCAACGCCCAACGCCGTAACCAGCCCGGTGGCTATAACCCGGTGCAAGACCGAATACGTCAGGAGAGCGAGCGGGCGGCTCAGCTGATGGCTCAACAGGCAGTTCATCAGGATTTCCCAGAGTATCCAGCGACTTCTGTTGAGGCGGGAGTAGCCACTAGAACCGGTGGTGTTCCTTGTTTGGTACCGGCTTTGCATAACGTGCGCTTACCCAAGGACTTCAAGGGACCTCGAAAGGTGCCGAATTACACGGCCGACTTGCAGCCCGGAGCTTGGGTCGAGAGTTATGAGATGGCCACGGAGTTACTGGAAGTCAGCGATGCAGCAATGGCTAAGTACTTCACCATGATGTTAGATGGAACGGCCCGATCTTGGTTAAAGGGTTTGCCACCTAATTCCATTGACTCGTGGGCAGAGTTAAAAGCCCGTTTCATCCAGAACTTCAAGGACACCTGTAAGCAATCCATGTCGATCGTGGACTTGACGAATTGTAAGCAGGAGGAGGGTGAATCCACCACTCATTGGGTACGCCGGGTCAAGGAGATAATACATTCATCTGACAAGATGGATGCCGGCTCTGCAGTCCTCATGTTAGAGAAGAATTGCCATTTTGAGCCACTGAGGCAGAAGCTGGGGCGCCTTAAACGTGACTGCAACGATATGGGCACGTTGATGGCGGCTTTAGTCAAATATGCCGATTCTGATAGTACCAAGGATCCCGCGTCTGATGATGAGAAGACAGGGAAGGGAAAGAGGAACGGTAATGGAAAGGGTCAGCAGTATAACCCGATGAATCAAAGCGGCAACAAGCATAAGGTGGACGGCAACCCGGAGTTTGTAGCCAACGCTAATGCACAGGGCAACAATCAGAGATGTAATGGCAGGCCGCCCCCTCGATCTGGCGGGTCAGGCCCATCTCTTGAGCAGTTACTTAATGAGCCTTGCCCGAGACACGGCACCCGAGAACGACCCGCCACCCACTTATGGAAAGATTGCGCGATCATGAAGGCTTTTAAGAATTCTAATGCGTTTGGTGACAACTCCGGGTCTGGCAGCGGCTCAGGAGCTGGCGGTTTTTCATGGCCCGGGAGGTGGTTCAAACTCCGGTTTTGAGGGACATCCAGGCAGTAATAATCAGCAGCAGTCTGGTCAAGGAGGGCAACAGCAGCAGCAGTCGGGTTATCAAAGCCATCCGAAGCAGTTGAGTGGTGGGCAGTATCACGTGTTTACCACTAGCTTATGCAAACGTGACCAGAAGGTTCATAAGAGGGCCGTGAATTCTGTTGAGCCGGCAATTCCTCGTTATTTGAGGTGGTCAGAACAGCCCATTGTGTGGAGCAGAGAGGATCACCCTCCACGGGTCGATAATCCGGGTCAGTTAGCCTTGGTGGTAGCACCCCAGGTTGGTGGATATAAATTCACTAAGGTACTCATGGACGGAGGTAGCGGCATCAATATCCTCTACTACGAGACCTTTCAACGCATGGGGTTGACTGACAAGAATTTGAGAGCATCTAACACTGTTTTCCATGGAGTGGTTCCTGGCAAGTCGGCTTACCCAGTTGGCAAGATTGAATTGGAGGTAGCCTTTGGAGATGAATATGATTCCAGGTTTGAGAAATTGACGTTGTGAGTGGTTAAAATCAGGAGTCCATATCACACTTTGTTTGGGCGACCGGCTTATGCTAAGTTCATGGCACGGCCATGTTACATTTATTTACATTTTAAGATGCCGGGTTACAAGGGCACCATCACTATGCATGGGAACCGAAAGGTGGCCTTGGAGTGTGAAGAAGGCGACGCGGCTTACGCTGAGTCTGCCTGTGCTACGGAGGAGCTCAAATTTTATCAAGACAATGTTGACCCGACGGATATGACCTCCCTAAAGAAACCAACTACTGAGCATGACCCGGTGTTGAAGTTTAAATCGGCCGCTGAGACAAAGCTTGTTGACTTTACCCCAGGCGATGCTTCTAAGCAGTTTAGTATCAGTACCAATTTGGATCCTAAATAGGAAAACGTGCTCATCGGTTCATCCGTGAGAACCGGGACATCTTTGCATGGAAACCTTCTGACATGCTGGGTGTATCGAGGGAACTCGCTGAGCACACTCTCAATATTGATCCGAAATATAAGCCGGTCAGGCAGTTTCTCCGACGGTTCAACGAAGAAAGACGGAAAGCTATTGGGGAAGAGGTCGCCCGGCTCTTAGCGGCCGGGTTTATTGTTGAAGTTTTTCACCCGGAGTGGTTGGCTAACCCAATGCTTGTACTCAAGAAGAACGGCACTTGGCGGATGTGTGTGGATTACACGGACTTAAACAAGGCTTGTCCGGCTGACCCCTTTGCTCTCCCCCGTATTGATCAAATCATTGATGCTACGGCGGGTTGTGAACGTTTGAGCTTCTTGGATGCTTACTCTGGTTATCATCAGATCAAAATGGCAGTTAAGGACCAGGAGAAGACGACTTTTATCACTCCGTTTGGAGCCTTCTGTTATGTATCTATGCCGTTTGGACTCAAGAGTGCTCAGGCGACTTATCAGTGATGTGTGCAGAACTGTCTACACGATCAAATCGGGCATAATGTTCATGCTTATGTGAATGACATCATGGTGAAGTCCAGAGAAAAGGAAACCTTGATATCTGATTTACATGAGACTTTCGATAATCTCCGGGTTTATAAGATGATGCTTAACCCGACCAAGTGTGTGTTTGGTGTACCCGCAGGCAAACTCTTGGGTTTTCTTGTATCAAACAGAGGCATTGAAGCTAATCCGGAGAAGATTAAGGCGATTACCTCTCTGGCCAAACCGGCGTGCATCAATGATGTTCAGCGACTGGCGGGTCGTGTTGCCGCTTTGAGCCGGTTCATAAGCAGGTTAGGTGAGAAGGCCCTACCACTGTATCAGATGATGAAGAAAACTGACACTTTTGTCTGGAGTGATGCTGCAGATGCTGCCTTTGAAGACTTGAAGAGGCAATTGTCTGAACCACCGGTTCTTGCGGCTCCCATTGACAAAGAGCCGTTGCTGTTATACATGGCTGCTAATTCACGAGCCGTCAGTGTTGCCATCGTGGTGGAGCGTAAGGAAGCTGGTAAGGAGCATCCGGTTCAGCGGCCAGTTTATTACGTCAGTGAGGTGCTCATTGAGTCTAAGCAAAGGTATCCACATTCGCAGAAACTTGTTTACAGAGTGTTTATGGCCAACTGGAAGTTGAAGCAGTACTTTCAAAGTCATCCCATAACTGTGGTAAGTTCTGCCCCCTTGGGAGACATCATCCAGAATAGGGAGGCCACAGGACGAGTCGCCAAGTGGGCTATTGAGCTTGGACCTCATGGTCTGAAGTACATGCCGCGTACTGCTATTAAATCTCAGGCCTTAGTGGACTTTATCAATGATTGGACAGAATTGCAGGCACCTGAGGAGAAGCCGGATAACACATACTGGACTATTCACTTTGATGGGTCCAGGCAGTTAGAGGGCTCGGGGGCTGGAGTTGTTTTAACATCCCCTCGAGGTGAAAAATTCTGTTACGTGCTCCAGCTTATGTTTCCTTGTACTAACAATACAGCTGAGTACGAAGCCTTGCTCCATGGTCTCCGGATTGCCAAAGAGATGAGTTTAAGTCGGGTAAGGTGCTTAGGCGACTCAGATCTCGTGGCCCAATAGGTATCAGGCAAGTGGGACTCTAAGGATCCTCTCATGGCGGCTTATCATCATGAAGTAGATGTTGTGGCTGGGCATTTTAAGGGTTATCAAGTGGAGCACATTGATCGAAGGAAGAATGAGGCGGCTGATGCTTTAAGCCGGCTGGGATCTCAACGTAAGCCGATGCCACCTAACATCTTTCTTGATATTCTGCATAACCCTTCTGTCAAGGTGCCTACTGAGGAAGAACTAGCGGTGCCAGACCCGGAGGCATAGGTGGTGGCGGCTCTTCACGTCATCCCGGATTGGACAGTGTCGTATTTGGCCTATATGACCCGGGGAGAGTTGCCTGAAGATGAGATTTTGGCGAGGCAAATTGTCAGGCAATCCAAATCCATGACGATTGTTAATGGTGAGTTGCATCATTGAAGTGTAACGGGGGCGTTTCAACACTGTGTGTCGCCTACGGAGGGACAAGAGATACTTCGCGAGATCCATGAAGTAGATTGTGGTCATCATGCCGGTTCAAAATCTCTTGTGGCCAAGGCTTTCCGTCATGGTTTCTACTGGCTGATGGCTCATGCTGACGCGGAGGATCTGGTCAGTAAATGTGACGGTTTTCAGAAGTTCTCACGACGTGCTCATGTGCCAGCTCAAGAATTGAGGATGATCCCAATTACTTGGCCATTCGAAGTCTGGGGGCTTGACATGGTTGGGCCTTTCAAAAGGTCTAAGGATAAAAGGACACATCTTCTAGTGGCAGTGGATAAGTTTACAAAGTGGGTTGAGGCAGAGCCAGTCAGTAAGTGTGATGCAGCCACGGCGGTTCAGTTCATGAAAAAGGTGATCTTTCGTTTTGGTTTCCCACACAACATTATAACTGATAATGGCACTAATCTCTCCAAGGGTGCCATGGAAGAGTTCTATCAACGAGAACATATCCGGCTTGATGTTTCGGATGTTGCTCATCCTCAATACAATGGTCAAGCAGAAAGAGCTAATCAAGAGATCTTGAAGGGTATCAAGCCCCGGCTCTTTGTCCCATTAAAGCGGACTCCGGGTTGCTGGGTGGAGGAGTTACCCTCTGTACTATGGAGCATCAACACTACGCCTAACAGATCCAAGGGTTACACACCTTTCTTCATGGTCTATGGAGCAGAGGCAGTTCTGCCAAGTGACATCCGACATGACTCACCCCGCGTGGCGGCTTACGTTGAGGTGGATAACGAAAAAGCTCGTCAGGATGCACTTGATTTGTTGGATGAGGAGCGAGACTTGGCAATAGCCCGCTCGGCCATTTAACAGCAAGACCTGCGCCGCTATCACAGCCGCCGGGTTAAGAGCAGAACCTTTCAGGAAGGCGACTTGGTACTCCGGCTCTTCCAAGATCAATCTGACATGCACAAGCTATCTCCGCCTTGGGAAGGACCCTTTGTGGTTAGCAAGAATCTGAACAACGGGTCATACTACCTCATTGATGTTCGAGAGCACAAAGATTCACGTAAGTCGGAGGAGGAGACCCGCCGGCCGTGGAATATCGCCCATCTTTGGCCTTACTATACTTGAGCCACCGGCTCTCAAGATGTATATATTTTGACAATGTACATATTATATAAAGCAATAAAGCAGGACCTCTGTCCTTTTTCCCCAAAAAATGTTTATATGTCTTCCTTATCAGGTGGCGAAAACTACCAACAGGGAGCGGATCATATCTGAATCCGGCTTTTCTTTTGGTCCGGCTTATGATCATATCTGAATCTAGCCATGATCACTTGGGGGCTTCCTGTTCAAACATAGGTCGTATTCGAACCAAAGAGAACATAGCTGTCGATACCCACTTGATCGACATATTGCCAAACCCACTTGGGGGCTTCTTGATCATATTTGAATCACAGCTTAACCCCTTTGGGTGTGACGTGGATCGTATTCGAATCAGCGTCATTAAACAATTCTTATGGTCACTTGGGGGCTTCCTGTTCAAACATAGGTCGTATTCGAACCAAAGAGAACATAGTTGTCGATACCCACTTGATCGGCATCGCCAAAGCCACTGGGGGCTATATGATCGTATCCGAATCTTAGCTTAACCACTTTGGAACGGTTTACTGATCGTATGCGAATCAGAAGCCTGTAAATGTTGTTTATTATCCATCGTAAGCATAATTATTTTTGAACTATCCTGAGACCTTGTGGAAAGCATTATGAGATGGTTCTTGTCTTTTCCGTTTTAAATATTGGTCCCCCCAGGTTGTTAAGTACCAGGTGAACATCGTATAAGAGGAAAGATTATCAAAGGGATCGCAGGTATGCTATTATGATTATGTTTAACAAATATAGTCATAAACCGGCCTATATATGATGTCTTTGGTTTGTGTTCCGGGTTATCAGCACTTTATGTGACCCCTTGCGCGGTAAACCGCCGAGGGAATTTTGCTTGTTTTATGTGCAGGATAAGGCAAGCAAATTTAAACGCCAAGGGAATAAACGATCAACATAAGCCAGAAATATATAGCAATAGCGGCTTACGAAAATGTTAAGCACTACGAACATGCGCGAAGGCATGATAAACATTGAGAAGTTTTTTCTACCCTATTACAAGACTCCCCGAGTCTGAATAAATGAAGCATTGTTTTTTGCAAAACACCTGGCGATTCACTCCTTCGGCGGGCTTGAAGACTCCGGGTCATCCTTCTCCGCTTCTTTGTTGGTTGTTTTGTCCTGGAAAGTTGACGAGGCCCAGTCAATGCCGCTCAAAGCTTCAAACTCAGCTTCATCATCTATTAAACCGGTTGGGTCCACTTCAGGGGCAAAAGTATGCTTACGAATTGGCGGGATCACGCTGACTTGATCATATGGAGTGTTTGGAATTCTCCGGTTCTCGTTGTCATAACCCGGCGAATACTTGGTAAGGTCAGTATCGTTCCCAATAAGGGTCGCCACGGGACATATGGCTTTGACACAGGCGGTGAAGTCATGATCATCAAATACAATACCGTCCTCCTTCAGACTTGGATATCCAAGGGCAAGGTCGACCGGATCTAGCTCTGGAAGCCATGCTTTCGCCCGGCTCAATGCGGCTACGGCTCTGGCTCTTGAGGACGCCCGCCTTAAATCTTGGATCCGCTGAGGTAACACAGCGAGGCACTTCAACACGTCTTGCAGAAGGTGGGGAGTGGTATTGGATAAGGCTACAAGGGCCAAGGCACGTTGTGACCCGGTGTACAGCTGCTCCACCAGAGTGTAAACCGCCTTAAGTTTAATCAGCATGTTCTGCTTAAGGTTGGTGCTCCCGGGGCCTGTGTTCACCAACATAAAGTGAGCCGGAGATAGCAATTACAATAATAATCAAAGAAAAGATTACAATATTTGAGGTTATGTAAAATAACTTACCAAAGATGGCTGAGACCATCTGAGATATCTGCCGTTTTAAGTCAGATAGCTCGGTTGTTGCTTCTGCAAGAGATGCTTCTACTGTCTCCGCCCGGGTCACCAGTGAAGCCTTCTCATTAGCCCAGATTTTCTTCTCTGACTCAAATTTTTTCTTCAATTTCTCTTGTTCAGAGACACTGAATTCAAATTTGGAGTTGGCTTTTTGAGTTTCAAGTTCTTGAGTTTCCAGCCGGCTCTTCAGGACAGCAAGCTCCGACTCAAATTGACTTATGGTGGTCTGCATCAATACCGGGTTATGGTAAGAATCATGGTAGGAATCATGGTAAGATAATATTAAGTCCCAAGTACTTTGCAAGCAAAGGTACTTGACACTTGGGGGCTAATGTATGCTGAAGAATTTCTAAACCTACCATGCCGGGTCAGACATATTAAGTCTCAAAGCACTTTACAAGTAAAGATACTTGACACTTGGGGGCTAATGTGTATTGCAAATTCAAACTATCATGTTCTAACCGGATTAAGTATATTCTCTTTAAACCGGGCAAACTAACAGTAAAGCAGATTTCTAAGTCTACAGCATATTTATTCATAAGCAATAGACTTGGGGGCTGGTACAGTAAGTAAGATTCAGGAAAATAGCATAAGTTATACCTCCGATTTGTGCTGTATTTGTTTTACCATGTCAATTTCCAGGTCACCGCTATTATGCACTTGATTCAGATAGCCCGAGACTATATCATCAATGCTTAAGTGAGTATAATCAATAATGTCCTGCTTGGCCTTTTGGCGTTCGACAAGTTCTTCCTTGGCAGTACATTTGGCAAGGACAGTAGGTCGCCCAGGTTCAACAAACTGACTTTTCACAAATTCAACTTCCGGTTCAGACGTCTTGACCGGGCTAGGATCTTCCGGGTTATCGGAGCTGTTGAGAGTATTTTCGACATGCGGGTCAGAAGTTGGCACCGGAATGTCAGAGGCCGGTTCAGGCGGCTGATGGGTGGAGCTGTCTGGAGCAGACGTATCAATCACCAGTTCAATTACAATCGGGTCTTGGGACGGCTTATTCTTCTTTGCCCTCTTGCTGGGCTTCACTTGCATGATGTTAACAAAGGCATAAGGATGAATACTAAATCATGTGTAAAGTAAAACTTAAGGTACATAAGGTTACATTACCCGGGAGCAGTTTTGAAAGCCGGCATGTTTGATTGCATAGACTCGCCGGAATAAGGAGAGGTATCCTGATAATTGGAGTCAGATGAATTGAGAGGTTGGCGAATTAAGCCCGCTAAAGGTAAAGCAAAAAGTAAATTGGAGATAATCTCAGTCCGACGCTTCCTAGTTACGTCAGGTAAGCCGGAAGAGAGTTCTGTGTCCTTGTTGTTCCGGGTCTGCCTCCGGTTCTCAAGCTGTTGTTGCTTCAAAAGAAATTGAGGATCTTGATAAGCTAGAGGATGTGAAAATCTTACTTTCCGGGTCACCCTTCGGATTTTTTGCTTTGGCAAAGGCTCTGAGTCGGAGGAGATAATAGTTACCTCTTCGTCAACCGCCTGGCTGTTCCCCGTATCCTCCTGAAAGGATAGAATGTCAATCAAGTAATGACAAAGGAGTTAAGAGGATTAAAAGGTTACCTCTTCGTCATCCGAAGAAGTGTCATCCAACTTGAGTAAATCAGAAGCGCTGGGTTTCTTCTTCTTTGAAGTTCCCGTTTTGGCGGCTTTCCTTTCGGTTTTCTTGGCTGTCCTGGCTTGTTTAGCAGCTTCATGGTCATACTAGATCTTCCAGAAGTTATCATAGGCCTGTGAAAAAAGATAAGAAATCATGAGTACAAATAAAGGCATAATGCAGCAAAGAGTATTCATTAAGGTTGGTAACTCACTGCGGGGGCCAGATTCTTCTTGCAGAAGGGAAGTAAGCCGAAGGCATTACTAGTTATTGTGCCCTCCTTCAGCAGTGACTGGGTCGTAGCTTCCACTATATCATCTGGTAAGTCGTCAGGGCTATGACGCAGCGGATCATCCTTTTCGCCTGAATAAGTACACATTAAGCCGAGACGGCGGCTTAACGGGAGTACTCGCCAAGTGACCCAGACTCAGACCAGATCAATGCCATTTAGGCCATTTCCCAAAAGGGCTTTGATCTTTTTGATGGTAGGATTGAGAGGCAGACGCTCAATAGCAGTTAGCTTATCCGCCAGCGGATGGTTGGACTCAAGGCGCAGAGCGCGAAAACTGGGCAGAGGGCTCTCGCCAGCCGGAGAAGTGTCCTGGCAATAGAACCACATCTGATTCCAATCTTTTGGATGACTCGGCAGTTCTGCATAAGGGAAAAGGCAATCTCTCCGCCGCTGGATTGAGATGCCGCCAAGTTCAAGACTGGGCCCGTTGGCACGTTCATTTTGCCGGTTCAAATAGAAAAGTTCTCTGAACAAAAGCAGACTTGGCTCTTCTCCCAGGTACACCTCGCAGAAGACTTGAAAATTGCAGATATTTGACACGGAATTGGGTCCAATATCTTGAGGTCTAAGGTCAAAGAAATTCAAAACCTCCCTGAAGAATTTTGAGCCGGGAGGGGCAAATCCCCGGTTCATGTGATCTGTAAAAATTACCACCTCTCTTCTTTAGGTTGAGGCTTCTCTTCAGACGGGTCAGGGGCATGATAAGACATGACCTCTTTCTTAGGCAGATGGCCAGACTTCACAAATTCAGACAGTTTACTTCTTGTGACTGTGGATGGGACCCAATTACAGGTCACAGAAGCCTTGGCCGCTTTAGGTGCCATGACGAAAATTGAGGCCTATGACAAAATAAGAGGTTCCGGTTCAAATTTAACCCGGAGGAAAATATTTAAAACTAGTCAAGGTGGCGGCTTAAGAAGGGGTCTAATGATATATGGATAACTATGTGATAAATATTAAGCCACTACAGGTGTCAATGAGCAGTTAAACATATTCGACAAAGGCAGTTTTTCACTTCCGGGTGAAACAAACAGGTTTCACAAGTTGCCGATATTATTTTGGATCAAACAATCATTCTGAAAAGGAAATTGTCTAGACCTAAGACTGGCGCGGATGAAGCTCAAGGGCTCGAATGGGGCCTCTGTGCGACAGAAAGGGGTTCATTTGCATTTCAAAATAAGTGTGAAACATCTACCGCATCAGTTTTTACTATCTTCAAGATCAAGAAGAGCGGGGGTGATGAAATCTATGAAAGGACCCTAATGAACAGCGAAGAACGCCAAGAACTCGAAGGTCTTAATGTAGATCTAAGGAGCAGGAACCGATGCAAGGTTGCTGCGGAAGGGTGTTGCGTTTTTCTGGTCCAACCAAGTTGATGCAGCGGCCTGAGTTGGTGAAGATGAGGAGATCTGCAACGGCGGCGGCGGCAGAGCTCGAGCGACAGAGAAGTAGCGAGAGGAGGAAGATGACTGGAAGGAGGATAATGGGAAGACCTAGGTCGTGCCTATTTATAAGGAAAGGATAAATGAGACGGCGCGAGAAATGAGGAGATGAAATTTATTATCCAGCAGCCCCGACGCCTCGGTTTTCAGAATAGTCAGTAAAGGCAAGGATTCGTTGGAGGATACGATGAAATAAAAAATGAATTTAAGTAAGGATGACGTCACGGCGGGTTAACACAGATCCAAAAGATGACGTCATGGCGGGTTAAAGAAAAACCTTTGCACAATCAGAAGACTGAAGATTTACTTCTTAAGGTATTTTAAGATTGACATGAACAGGTTCAAATCAATCTGGGGCCTAATGTTGGGGATATAACTATTTGTGTAAGCCGCCCAGGAGGGGCCAGGTTACGCAAAGAAGACTCACCAGAAAGAAGCCCAAGATCAAGCATGAAGCTGGCGGTTCAATAGAGGGCTTGAGGCCCACAGACGACTTAAGGCCTGTTGTAGTAAACCGCCACAATGGCATGACTTGTATCATAAGATAGATTTAACTAGACACCAAGCCGGACACTGTTTATAAGCCGGCCGAGACTCTGTAAGCCACAGACGTCAACCCGTGTATATAGGGGGACGACCTGCTGGCGGCTTAGGGCAGGAAACAACTCATCGAGAGCCGGGCATAGCATATCTCGCTCCCTGATCATCGAAACATCAATGCCAACCCAACTAGACGTAGGCCTTACCTTCATCGTAAGGGGCCGAACTAGTATAAACCTCTCGTGTCCTTTGTCCCGATTAACCCCTTCAAGCTTCCTAGTTGCGATGGCTCCACAACTAAGTCCTTTCACGAGGACATCTGACGTGACAATTCCACGACAAGTCGCGACGAGATTCCAACCCCAGCCGGTATAGGAGAACGTATTCTTTAAGTATCACTATTTTCTTCCAGGGTCAATGGCCCACATCTGCTCAGTAATAAATACGACGTTGTTAGTCGCTCGTGTGCCGGATCAGATGCCCTTCACGACCAGTGCCGTGACATCTGAGATTCTGGACTGCATCCCATCGTTACAGATAGCAGCCTTCCCCTAATGATTCATCTCTTTCATCATCGGTTAAACCCAACATGACTTGGCTCATGTGTGCCTCATCCCAAATTCCAAATACACAACATGATTTTAGTTGAGGATGTCAGCTTCTTCCTTACCAGCTGCCCCAGAGGAGATTCTGGCGCTCGTTCCCTGTCCTGATTGCAGCGACCAAGTCATCACCTGGATCTCCCGCGGTGGTGCAAATCCAGGCCACCTCTTCTACAAGTGCGTCAGGAAAATGTAACATCCTCATCAGTTCATAACGATTCCATCAATTTTTAGACATAGGCTGGGCAGGATATGGATCCATGAGGTCAGACAAGACATAACGTGCTGAGTTGAATCACAATTTCGGTGGCCATCAGTATGCGGTCCCCGCTTCTCATCTCAATCAGCGCGGCAACGCCGATCTTACAGTGGAGGAGGCGCCGAATGTACTGACAACAGTCCTTGATTCAGCATGGCATCCTATCTTGCGTTTCTCACGCCGATCCTCCAACACCCAGCGCCTTGCTCTGCTTTTAGCACGGGCGAACTTTGTTTTCGGATGCATTTGCTGCACAACTCTAATTGTGCAATGTTGGACCGAAAAATCATTGATATATCATGTAGTTGCAATACTGAATTTATACATTCCACACCTTTAATTAAGAGTGCACTTCAAATTTTGTCAATTCATATCAAAACACATACATAGTTCATAGCAGACAACTAATTAGCTAACTCATTATCGAATGGCTAACTGATTATTCCCATTCCATCTACATGATACTTAAAAAATCCAGTTAACTGAAATCATACTATGTGCTAGCAAATACTGTGTTTAAAATGCGTTGCAGTTTATCACAAGACATCTATATCATGCTAAATTTTGTCTCCAATGCCCAGAGTACCCACTGGAATCAGTAATGTCTTTCGACAAAATGCATTTCCTGTTACAACAGGATACATGCACTGAAGAAGTCATTCTACTACTTTTCATTTTTCCTAATTAAGAGCAAACTGCCTCCATAATCCGTTGCCAACACCCAAGTCAGCAATTTTTTATGCTGGACAACTAATCTGTCACACATACTACATTCAGTGATACAGAACACATAACTTGATTTCCTGCCAATTTTGCAATGTACATTGTTGTCATTTTCTACTGCTAATCTGGACATATCTCTTTTTCATATTACTGGCATGGATTGCGAGTCTAAACCCTGGCATACCTTCGCGTCCATCGAGATTTTTTAGGGTCGATGTGCTCAATAGATTGCTTGCCATGCCTGCGGCAAGCCTTTCGAGTTCAAAATTCAAATGATTGTATGCATGTACACATGATTTTGCAAATTATATCCCCTAATCTTATAAGTTGTAGAAATCATAAGCCTCCCTAAAGAGTCAAAACTCGTTCCCAGCATCGGTGTAATAACATTATCTAGTGGGTTATCTCCATATCCCCTCACCGCCTTCTCGAAAGCACTCAACCTAGAGGGGCAAGGTGTCGTACTTGGGGCTGCTGCCCCAATCCTTAACCTGCAACAGTTGAAGTATTACAATCAAATAACTGAATTAAGTTCATCAAAGTAATTACATTCATGCTGCAAAATTCCTAGAACATGGAAAAGGTTCTTCGAAGTACGACTACCATCATCATTGCACAAAAACCAGGAAATAAAATCAGCTCAAACATAGTCTACGCACATACTACTTAACCATCAAATGTTTAAGCAATGGTTTGTGCTTGAAATCAGTTATCTGAATCTATCAAAGGAATCTCTACACAACCCACTTTTCCGCTTCAGATCAATGGGTGTTTTTACTCCAATTTCAATCAACCAATTATTGAAAAAAAGTACTAACTACAGATTCCACCCATTCATGCTGTAAATTTCATGAAACATGTAGAAGGTTCTTGGACACTGGCAACAACATTACACAGGAACCCAGCAAAACAATGCACTGCTTAAAATCTTCTTCACACATAAATCTTCATTGAAAAATGCATACTGCTACTTCAACACTCTGAATATATCACGCAATTTTCTGAATGACCCCCTTCAACGTTATGAAAACAATGGGTATTTGTACCACAAAATCTAGCAACCATTTCACAGTAAGCAATTTGTTTCAGAGCTAATGGAACGCATGGCTTATTGACAAAAAATCAGTGAAACTCAAAATCTAAGATATTATACTTGTACTTCTATATCCAACTCAATCACTTCACTTTAGTAAACCATTATGTGCACCAATCTTGAAGGATCATTTCGGGAGCTCACCGGCCTTTTATTCTATCTAGGCGCCTGGGGGTTCAGTTTGCCGGTGGAGAACTCGGATGTTGGCGGCGAAGTTTCCTTTCCCACAATAGCACATGCGTCCGCCGCATAGATCTGTGCTCCCGCGCTCATCGTCACGGACAGTTGTACCTCCACCACAGTATGAACAATTCCATTCGCCACCCCTTCAGGCTGCCACCATGCTCTCCCCCACCTCCTCGATGAGAGTTGATCTGTGACACCAATCCACAAATATTTAGAAATCTCGGTCCAGCAAAAACCCGACTAGCAGACTCGGTGATTTTGAAAAAGATTTTTCTATACCTTCGAACTGCCTACATCATGAACTCCATCGGCGGGCGGAGGTTTGCGTTTGCGTTTCTGTCTCTTGAGCACCCTCTTGTGCAAACTGACCTTGGATCTAGATGGAGTGGAGACACTGCAACTGCATTCAATTCGTCTCCTAAAACCTCGAATGGAAAGCACAATTTCCATGTCTCTCTAATGACCTCTGTGTGCAAGATCCCCTACTGCTCGCTGGAGAAGAAGCACTCATCCCACTAGGCTGCATTCAATTCCTCTCTGGATTCCCCGACCGAAAGCACAATTCCTGAGCCACGGAACAAAAAAATTCTCACGTATAACTTGCTGGCCAGCACCTCCTGGGCTTGATTCGCTACTAACATTATGAATTGCCCCTCCAACATTTACAACTAGAGTAGGGATTGGAACCTGCTCACCTGTTAATGCAAGAACACACATGAACTTTTAATTACTTCCATAATCACACATACAAAATTATACAAATATATGTTCTCAAAATTAATGATGCTAGCCCTCACATGCTTGGCTTGGTTCCATACTAACATCATCAATTGGCCCCCCAACATTTACAACTTCAGCAGCCCTTGCAACCTGCTCATCTGTGGCTATAACAACACACACAAACATTTAATTTCTTCCATCAACAGAACTACAGGGTTAAAAATTATATGTTCTAGCAAATCATCCTGCTAGCCCTCACCATTCTGATCATATAATTCTTGCTACATCTTAGCTATTTTATTGTCCCTCTGTTCATCTTGCAATGCCTTCAGCTGCATTTCTCCCTGATACTTCCTTGCAAGCTCTACATCTCTCTCCTCCCGCTCTTTAGCTTGCCTTTCTATATCCTGTTGATACTTCTTGCAACCTCTGCATCTCTCTCCACCTGTTCTTTAGCTTGCCTGCCTGCATCCTCATATTATCTTTTCTGAACCCAAGTCACTATAGGTGTCTGCATTCTTCAGTTGTACACTAAAATCTATGAATTACACACAATCAAGCATCTGCACTGACCTCTTATTCCATCAGGGTGCTTGGGAATTCATCTTCCAAGTTCAGATGTCATAGGGGAGTTCTGCCTTTTGCTCGACAAGATCTCTGCATCTCTGCTCTTAGCATCCTTTTCCTGCACCGACACCGACGGCTCCGCCATCGCTGGTCCACTAGCAGGCCGCCATTCGCAACTACTGGAGCAGGCGCCAAACTCTCTCTAGCATCCTCCAACAGATCTAAATCACGGGGAAAACCCAAAATGCACTTACTCAGCTACGCCACCGCTCCAAAAAATGCCGAATATCTCGCCGGACAAGGAAGGATCAGCATACCAGCCGATGGGTTGCATGAAGGAAATATACCCTAGAGGCAATAATAAAGTTATTATTTATTTCCTCATATCATGATAAATGTTTATTGTTCATGCTAGAATTGTATTAACCGGAAAAATAATACATGTGTGAATACATAGACAAACATAGTGTCACTAGTATGCCTCTACTTGACTAGCTCGTTGATCAAAGATGGTTGTGTTTCCTAGCCATAGACATGAGTTGTCATTTGATTAACGGGATCACATCATTAGGAGAATGATGCGATTAACTTGACCCATTCTGTTAGCTTAGCACTTGATCGTTTAGTATGTTGCTATTGCTTTCTTCATGACTTATACATGTTCGTATGACTATGAGATTATGCAACTCCCGTTTACCGAAGGAACACTTTGTGTGCTACCAAACGTCCCAACGTCACTGGGTGATTATAAAGGAGCTCTACAGGTGTCTCTGAAGGTACTTGTTGAGTTGGCGTATTTCGAAATTAGGATTTGTCACTCCGATTGTCGAAAAGGTATCTCTGGGCCCTCTCGGTAATGCACATCACTATAAGCCTTGCAAGAAATGTGACTAATGAGTTAGTTGCAGGATGATACATTACATAACGAGTAAAGAGACTTGCCAGTAACGAGATGGAACTAGGTGTTGAGATACCGACGATCGAATCTCGGGCAAGTAACATACCGATGACAAAGGGAACAACGTATGTAGTTATGCGGTTTGACCGATAAAGATCTTCGTAGAATATGTGGGAACCAATATGAGCATCCAGGTTCCGCTATTGGTTATTGACCGGAAACGAGTCTCGGTCATGTCTACATAGTTCTCCAACCCGTAGGGTCCGCACGCTTAAAGTTTGGTGACGATCGGTATTATGAGTTTTGTGTTTTGATGTAATGAAGGTAGTTCGGAGTCCCGGATATGATCACGGACATGACGAGGAGTCTCAAAATGGTCGAGACATAAAGATCGATATATTGGTTGACTATGTTCGGACACCGGAATGGTTTCGGAAGGTTTCAGACATATACCGGAGTACCGGGGGTTACCGGAACCCCCCGGGGGGTTTATTGGGCCTCATGGGCCCTAGTGGAGAAGAGGAGGGGCAGCCAGGGCAGGCCGCGCCCCCCCTCCCCCTCTAGTCCGAATTGGACAAGGAGGGGGGCGGCGCCCCCCTTTCCTTCCTCTCTCTCCCTTCCTTCCCCTCTCCTACTCCAACAAGGAAAGGAGGAGTCCTACTCCCGGTGGGAGTAGGACTCCCCCCTTGGCGCGCCCTCCTCCTTGCCGGCCGCCTCCCCCCTTTCTCCTTTAAATACGGGGGCAGGGGGCACCTCTAGACACAACAATTGATCACTGATCTCTTAGCCATGTGCGGTGCCCCCCTCCACCATATTCCACCTCGGTAATATCGTAGCGGTGCTTAGGCGAAGCGCTGCGTCAGTAGCATCATCAACACCGTCATCACGCCATCGTGCTGACGGAACTCTCCCGCAAAGCTCTGCTGGATCGGAGTTCGTGGGACGTCATCGAGCTAAACGTGTGCTGAACTCGAAGGTGTCGTACGTTCGGTACTTGATCGGTCGGATCGTGAAGACGTACGACTACATCAACCGCGTTGTGCTAACGCTTCCGCTTTCGTTCTATGAGGGTATGTGGACAACACTCTTCTCTCTCGTTGCTATGCATCACCATGATCTTGCGTGTGCGTAGGATTTTTTTTGAAATTACTACGTTCCCCAACAGTGGTATCAGAGCCTGGTTTTATGCGTAGATGTTATATGCATGAGTAGAACACAAGTGAGTTGTGGGCGATACAAGTCATACTTCTTACCAACATGTCATACTTTGGTTCGGCAATATTGTTGGATGAAGCGGCCCGGACCGACATTACGCGTACGCTTAGGCGAGACTAGTTCTACCGACGTGCTTTTCACATAGGTGGCTGGCGGGTGTCAGTTTCTCCAACTTTAGTTGAACCGAGTGTGGCTACGCTCGGTCCTTGAGAAGGTTAAAACAACACTAACTTGACAAAATATCATTGTGGTTTTGATGCATAGGTAAGAACGGTTCTTGCTCAGCCCGTAGCAGCCACGTAAAACTTGCAACAACAAAGTAGAGGACGTCTAACTTGTTTTTGCAGGGCATGTTGTGATGTGATATGGTTAAGACATGATGCTGAATTTTATTGTATGAGATGATCATGTTTTGTAACAAAGTTATCGGCAACTGGCAGGAGCCATATGATTGTCGCTTTATTGTATGCAATGATATCGCCCTGTAATTGCATTACTTTATCACTAAGCGGTAGCGATAGTCGTAGAAGCAATAGTTGGCGAGATGACAACGATGCTACGATGGAGATCAAGGTGTCGCGCCGGTGATGATGGTGATCATGACGGTGCTTTGGAGATGGAGATCACAAGCACAAGATGATGATGGCCATATCATATCACTTATATTGATTGCATGTGATATTTATACTTTATGCATCTTATTTTACTTGATTGATGGTAGCATTATAAGATGATCTCTCACTAAATTTCAAGGTATAAGTGTTCTCCCTGAGTATGCACCATTGTGAAATTTCTTCGTGCTGAGACACCACATGATGATCGGGTGTGATAAGCTCTACGTTCAAATACAACGGGTGTAAGACAGTTTTACACACGCAGAATACTCAGGTTAAACTTGACGAGCCTAGCATATGCAGATATGGCCTCGGAACACTAAGACCGAAAGGTCGAGCGTGAATCATATAGTAGATATGATGAACATAGTGATGTTCACCATTGAAAACTACTCCATCTCACGTGATGATCGGACATGGTTTAGTTGATTTGGATCACGTGATCACTTAGATAATTAGAGGGATGTCTATCTAAGTGGGAGTTCTTAAGTAATATGATTAATTAAACTTTAATTTATCATGAACCTAGTACCTGATAGTATTTTTGCTTGTCTATGTTATTGTAGATAGATGGCCCATGCTGTTGTTCCGTTGAATTTTAATGTGTTCCTTGAGAAAGCTAAGTTGAAAGATGATGGTAGCAATTACATGGACTGGGTCCGTAACTTGAGGATTATCCTCATTGCTGCACAGAAGAATTACGTCCTGGAAGCACCGCTGGGTGCCAAGCCTGCTGCAGATGCAACTGACGATGTTAAGAACGTCTGGCAGAGCAAAGCTAATGACTACTCAATAGTTCAGTGTGCCATGCTTTATAGCTTAGAACCGGGACTTCAACGACGTTTTGAACGCCATGGAGCATATCACTACAGGAATCAGCTACTTTGTCATCTGCCACGACGGACGGCAAAGGCATGGATGGCGGACGGCAAAGACCTTTGCCGTCAGCCACAGACGGCAAAAGGGGACGGGT